>NW_016160499.1:27710-52224 GCF_001687245.7 Rhagoletis zephyria | reverse complement strand
TAACTCTCTGGTAAAATTTTCGGGCGTTTTTCCTGTAGGCTAGCATTTCAAGCTCTTCGCACGCACGTATTTCGGCCTCTCTCTTCTTATTGCGGCAATCACGTCTCGCTTCCTTCTTCAGTTCCCTATAACGGTCCCACATGACTCGTGTTGCGCCCGATCGCAGCGTGGCCCTGTAGGTGGCATCTTTTTTCTCTGTAGCTTCCTGACACTCCTCATCGTACCAGTTGTTCTTTCGGGCTCGCTGAAATCCGACTACTTCTTCGGCGGCGGTACTTAATGAGCGGGAAATGTGGTTCCACTNGACTACTTCTTCGGCGGCGGTACTTAATGAGCGGGAAATGTGGTTCCACTGCTCGCATATGTCGGTTTGTTGAAGAATGCTCTCTGAGAGCAGGTGGGAGAGTCGAGTAGCGAATGCATTGGCTGTCTGTTGTAATTGCAGCTTTTCGACGGTAAGCTTTCATTGCATATTTGGGCGCACATTTTTTGCTGCACAGAGGCGGGTGCGTATCTTGGCTGCAACAAGATAGTGGTCCGAGTCGATATTTGAGCCACGTAGTGTACGAAGTTCCAAAACACTGGAAGCATGCCTTCCGTCTATCACAACATGGTCGACTTATTTTCTCGTTTTTCGATCCGAAGACAGCCACGTAGTTTGATGGATGTTTTTATGTTTGAACTTTGTACTGTATACTACCATGTTTCGGGCCCCGACGAAGTCGATCAGCCTCAGTCCGCTGTCGGACGTTTCGTCGTGGAGGCTGAATTTTCCGACGGTGGTTCCAAAAATCTCTTCCTTTCTCACCCTGGTATTGAAGTCGCCAGGCGCGATTTTGACATCGTGGCGGGGGCAGCGCTCGTACGTGAGCTCCAAGTGCTCATAGAAGAGATCCTTGGATACCTCATCTTTCTCTTCTGTCGGGGCATGGGCGCAAATGGGCGAGATGTTGAAGAATCTCGCTTTGATGCGGATTATAGCTAGACGCTTGTCCACCGGGGTGAACGACAGTACTCGGCGACGGAGTCTCTCTCCCACCACAAATCCAACTCCGAATTTGCGCTCCTTTACATGGCAGCTGTAGTAGACGTCGCAAGGCCCCAGGCATTGTTTGCCTTGCCCCGTCCAACGCATTTCTTGGATGGCGGTGATGTCAGCTTTTGTTCTTACGAGGACATCAACCAGCTGGGCAGAGGCACCTTCCCCATTAAGGGTCCGCACATTCCAGGTGCTTGCCCTCAAATCGTAGTCCTTTAAACATTTGCCGTGGTCGTCATAATAAGGGGGGTCTCATCCGCGGCATTGTTTCGCTTCTTCACTGGAAGGGTTTTTACGTGGCGGGTCCCAAACCCAGCGCACAACCCTTTGCTGGGACGGGGGTGGTTTCGCAATCAAATACACGTGTATATAGCGAGCCGCTTGCTCCAAGACAGACACCCGCTTGCAGCCGCACCTGCTGGTGAACAGTCGCTGTCGAATAAGTCAGAGTGGCCCCACCGAAGCTCCCTCTCTTTCTGCCGTGAGCCAAGGCTCCATTCGGATTGGTTACCGCATTTCGCATATGGGTTGTTCACGTCTCCCGGAGTGCGCGAACGAGGACACAAGAGTTGGGATTGAGTAACTGCATACACAGCACAACGACTATACCCCATTGCACTCCACGGTGTTACCCAAGAATAAATAATATAAAAACGCATGATCAATCAAACAAAAAAGTTTCATTTCAGACATGATCTAGCAGGTCAATTAAAAAGATCGTGCATTATGTTTGAGCTTGTTACATATGTACACACATATAAATTGATTACAAAAGTTATTCATTCCTATTATGAGAATATTCTATTAGCGTAAATCCAATGAATTTTAAATTGTCTAAAATTAAATTCCTAAACAGAAACAAACTGTCACCGCAAATATCAACAGTATCTTATACATCAGTGCACAATCAACCAACAACAACAAAAATTTAAAAGCATTACAGTATGAAGATATTTTGCATTAAACTCCAGCATTAACATTACTCCCCTAACACAGAGTACCGCATCTCCCACTCCTTCACACATTTGTCAGAAGCGTTAACGTGCCCCTTCATTTGGCTCATTATAACAATTTATGTAAAATGTTAAAACCACAATTGAAAATCTATTTAAATTAACCACCACAAATACTCCGACAAGCACACGAGCGAATACATACACGCATAAACAAACTCGTTCTTACAATGCATATGTAAATACGTAAATATGGAAAGTGGGGTTGTCATAGCTTTCATTTCCGTCCGGCAGGTCGCTTGCGTTTACTCGCAACTCTGTGGCTTCTGTTCTGTTTTGTCAGGCCACCCGTTCATTGATGCATATGAATTCAATTATTCTAGCGTCACCTTTGCCGCCAAACAAACAGTAGGTAGTCAGTAGGCAGAAACAACAGCCATCACCAACAACAACAAAAGCATAACATAAATAACTGTATTGCTACCGAGCCTGTAGCAGTCGAGAATGAATAAATTTCGATGGTTTAATGAAAATCAGGCAGTTTGGCTACGCAAAGCAGAGGATGCTCCCACCGACCACCACCTGTTAAGCCCCACATTACTCCATCAAGACGGCGCTAACCTCGTTAATTTTATGCGGCGCACTTGTACTTTTTTCTCGCTTCCGTTTGCCAATTTCCGAGCTGCCTGGTTGCCAGCTTTTTTTCATGTTGAGCCGCTTTAATGTTTGGTTGTTTGTTCATTCGTTTGGTTTGCTGCTTAGCTGCCGCGTTTGCTGGTTGTTTGGTTGGTCCCTTTGTCGTTCTCTTTTTGGGCAACTAAACCAACACATTTATGCTTGCGACTAATTTGCATATTTTTGCATTCACAAAAGCGTTGAAGAGGAAATCAAGTTCTTGCCGGTGTCGGACTTTCAATGGCACTAGGGGCTATGTACATACATACACACATCTGTTTGCAGAAAAGGGAAGATGGATATCAGGATGGGACATAGCTTACTGACTATATCTACATATTTTATAGTGTGTTTTTGAAAAGCGTTAAGAACTGAGAACTTTCCTAATTTTACGAAATAATAACTCTATTTTTTGATTTTTAAGAAAATCAGAAATTTTGTTAAGAGATATTACATTATACATTAGACTGCATCACCAAAAAAGTTGCGGGTTTTCCGCCGGGATTACAAAACTTATTATATTTGAAGACGCCCAACAAAATATTTCGGAAAAATATTAAGATTTACTTGAGCTGGACCGATTTGAAAATACCTACAAAAACGGAGTTTTTCATGAGTAAAAATAGTTTCTTAAAGATTTTTTCTTGAAAATGACAAAACGGTTAAAGTTTAAAAAATTTTGACCATCGATAGTATGCTCAACATTAAAATATATAGTACTATCTAAAATACGGATACCTCATTTATTGCAATCGCATAAAAATTGTCGAAGTTATGCAATTTTTCTTAAATACCACCCTTAATATTTCGATAAAAAATAATAATAATGGCCGTAAACGGTTCACGTAGTCCAAGGTAATCCGGTTACATACGAATCCTTTTCAGTTATAAAATAAAATAAAAACAAGATAGATTAAGATATGTATTACATGTGTATTTTTCCAAAAATACATAATCAAAATCAACCACAACTAAAATATAATTATCTACTTCTTACCCGTTAGGAACAAATTGATTGCGCCTTACGAATGTGGTTTCTGAACTGGCAGGTCAAGGCTAAGTTCTACAAATCTCAAAATGTCGCTGTTGATAGCGCCTGAGGGTCAATTCCCGTTCTGCGTTATCGTAAAGTGAAGTGAAAAGTATAAAATTAACACCGAAATAAATGCGGTGTAAAAGTGTTATTTTTATCACTTCGCAATAACGCAGAACGAGAATTGACCCTCTGGAATAGCTGCCTCTCTTTCGCCATATCTCAATTTGGACCGTGCGCAAAACTTATTCAACTAAGTAGAGTGACGTTGAGCACAACTTTTATATCTGTGCAAATTAGGAAGAACCATTTCTGAGTCGTATAAGTCCAATTGAGGTCTTAGATAAAATTACTCACTGAGGTTGTTCACGCCGGCCTGGTGATCAGGTTATGTGGTTATATGGTTATATGTTTTATTCAGTTTACAACAGTAAAATACCTACACAATAATGATTTTTAACCAGATAACCTGTTAACCTGGCAAGTGTGAACAACCTCACTGTCTTCTTCAAACTGATGTAATACAGGCTGCCAATCTGGCATTGACACCTTCGATTTGAACGTGAGAAACGTCAGAGTTGTATTTTGTTGCTTTGGCAAAAAAAACAAAGAGGTTCGTGTAGCGGTGAGCGGAGACAAGGCAAAGTACCCTCTAGCAAAATACGCACCAGCACTTACATGACCAAAGGTGTTGCCATTTTAATATTTATTTTATACTTAGCGGTAAAATTTAGAAATCGGTGACTATCGGAATTTTTAGTATTTATTAGTACTATTTTATTCATAACGATCGCAATTCTTTATATTCAAATTTTGCACTGCAAAAAATCGATGAGACTGAAACGCTGTTTGCTATTACTAATTTTTTAACGTTTAACTTTTTCGCATTTTCAATATTACATCAAAAGTTTGTATTTAATCAACACCACATGTACATATCGCCGCTGCGCCAGTTATGTGATTTTTTTACATTTTTTTATTGCAGATTTTATTAACAAAATTACTGCATTTTCCATTCTCTTATATCTCTTTTGGTTTACTGACTGATCAAATCAGGTATGTGCTCGAAATACTATAAATACTCGGAAATAAAGGGTATACGCTTACTTTCTTATAACCGTTTTTGATCGCAGGCGAAACTGATAAGTGTGCTGAAATCTCTAGAATTCTTAAAGATTTAAGACGACCTTAACCAGCTAGAATCGGCTTAATATGGTAGCGAGCCTACAAATAAAAAATACAAATGTGTAAGTATGTAAAAAACACGACTCTTTTTATATTGAAGTTATTTCTTGTGTACATATGCTCTCATTGGATATCACCCAATGAAACTTCGAAAAAATGTATTTGGTGAACTTAATAAGCTGACCAAAAAATAATTGTTCGCATCTTTGCCAATTTCAGCTCATGGTTTGTTCAAATTTCATGTGCGGCGATGGCACTTAGAGAGAGTATTCGCTTAACAAAACTGAGAACCCCGGTTCGAATCACAGCTGGCGCAAATTTTTATTTTTTTCTTAAGTGACTAGTCACATTTTATACCCGTTCGGGTAAAAAGGTGAACAATTAGTTTCTTTATAGGACATGCTCGGACAAAAGCGAGCAGTTCATTCCATAAAAAGAGATCAAAAGTGGTATTAATCGCATGGTGCTTTGGGATTGCTCCCGGAGTCATACCGGATTAGTCGCATTTTTTGCGGAGCATGCTCTAATCGCGCGATGTGATGTTGGTTCAAACTCAACATTTGAAAACAAATTTACATGTATATATGGCTGTAGCTAAGTGTGCTGCCAAGAGGGCCCAGGTTCAATTACCATCAGACGGAACTTAAAATTAAAAATTGTGTTTCTTCTTAATTACGAAAAAGCATGTGAGCACTTCACAACGACATATTTTATAACGTACATACTCAAATTTAAAATGCGTATTTTTTTATATTTAGCACGTTTTTTTTTAATTCTAAAATTTTTTCTCTCAGTGTACATATAATGATATTTTATCAATAGCTGCAAGCGGGAGAAGTTTTTATAATTACATAGATCCATGGGTACATGCATATCTAAAGGCTTTTAAGTAGTACACTTATATTTACTATCATATTCTAATGCAAATAATAAAGCCGCGCGCCGAATAGGCCCGTTATCACAAGCCATTTATTGTGTGCTCAGCACAAGCTGTCATAAAGTGAAGTCAAGTACCGAAAGGTTGAATGGAGTGTTGCAATTTACACAGTCAACAATTGTTTACCGTTTTCTTGTCCGCGCGAGGTTTTTCCTATTTTTGTTTTTATTACTTTTCACCGAAACATGAAAGCATGAATAACGTTTAAACACATGCACTTGACACCTGATAATGAAAATTACACTCTTTAGCGATGCCACCTGCCAAGGCATCCGACCAGGCGCCTGTACTTTTCGTAAGGACGAAACATTTCAAACACAAGCAACAGGCTGTTAGCCCTTGTGCCCTGCTGCTTTAACATGTAGTTGCTCCTACGTACCTCAATTTTCGACAGCCTTTGTTTTTCACTTCACATCGCATAGATTGCTGCTCTGGCTCTTGGAATGTATGGCATTTTATTTATTACTCTTTCGGCGGCAGCCTGTTGTAAAGATTTCACCTTTTACTAGAAAACTTTGCTCGCGCTGTAGATTTGTGTAGCTTTTCATATTTGCCTCATTTCTGAAATTTCACCGCTTATGCTTTGTTATGCAAAAATTTTAAATAAGTAAATGTTGGTAATGAATACTAATGAGAAATTTGTGCTGCATTGTAAGTGTGTGTGGTTGTATAGAAAAGGACTTGCGAATAGTCACCAGAATTGAATGCTTTGTGATGTAAATTAAACGTTGAACAAGGAAATAAAGATTCTGTTAGCAAACAAATGCATTGACCTAATGTTCAGGGAAAGATTCAAACCAGAAGAGGAAATGAATAACTACCATCATCATTTGATGATCAAATTCGATCATTTCACTCTCTCATTCAATGTTTGTATGAACTCGCTACTATGAATATACTTATTTATGTAAAATTTACTTAAAATCAGCCCTTTATGTCAATGTTTTTCTTTTAATACAGCAATAAAACAAGATAGGTCCGTGCCTGCCGAAGGCGGCTTAAAACATAATCTACGGAATATTCGAAATAGAGCAGATAGATGCTGAATATGAAAACAAAGATTCTATCGCGAATATTTACTATCTGATACGCTTCAAGATATTTTAAAACGAACGCAAAGTTCTTTAGCTCAATGCAAAAGATTAAATTTAACATGTACGTATTAGACTGTGTCTAATAAAGCGACTATTTTTTTTTTCTTCTGATCCCATATGTAAACTTTGTTGTCGGTCACAAAAAATAGTTGTGGCTAAATTTCGGCCCCCGTCTTCATTTTTCATTTAGCGCTCGCAAAAATAAGAATTTTTAATGAAACAACTTTTTTCGCGACTTAATAAAGAATTAGATTTAATTAATAAAAAAACAAACTACCTTGTAGCTATTCAAATCCAATACAAAAAGTAGATTTTTGGTTTTTGTTTTTGTTCAAGTTTTCTTTCTCTTTTCCATGTCCAAGGGTCGAACAACTTTGTACAGAAGAAACTGACTGACACTGTCCAATGGAATACAATGTTCTCTTTAAGATATCTTCTCTCACCTTCATTGAAGCAACGACCAAACTTATCAACTGGCACTTTATGAATACCAATGGATTAATAGGTTAGGTGTGGCAGACGTGCAAATACCAACTCTCTTAGACCTTGAAGGTCCATTGTGATACCACTGCAGAACACGGGAACCTCAGTGACTATTCTGCATAGAACGTTTAGAAGCTCTTATAAAGCGTAGGATTGGCTTAATTCCTACCTAAAAAGCCTGCTCTCCTCTTGGCCAAAGCTGGGCAACTGCAGAAGAAGTGTTCTACGGTTTCTTCCTCTTACTCATCTCTGCAACTTCTGCAATATTCGTGGGAGAATATTTCTTATTTTGAAGAGTGCCTGCCAAATAGCCAATGACCGGTTACACAAACCGTGACTATCGCAATATCCTCTCCTGAGAGGCTGAGCAACTCTTCTATTCTTTTTTTATCTATTTGTGGCCACAGTAACCTGGTTGTTCCACAAGTGTCCTCCTCTAGTCATTACCTGTTGGCCTCTTGGATCATGTTATTTCTAAGTTCTAATTTGCAGGTTGCCATGGGTATCCCAATTATGCCTCTGCTTTGACATAGGGGAAGTTTATGTAGAACCTTTCCTGGCTAGCTCATCGGCCCTCCAATTTCCTTCAATATCTCTATGTCGCGGGACACATATAAGGCGGACCTTGAATATGGCGCTAATATCGTTTAGAGCTGCGAAGCGTTCTTGCGCAACCTTCGGTCTCAGGTACTACTAAGGTAAACAGCCACCTTCTTTATAGCTAAAACTTCTGCCTGATAAAAACTGCAGTGGTCCAGAATTGAGACGGATAATTCCAGTCTTAGTTCCTTAGAGAAAACTTCGTAGCCAACCCTTTTAGTCTAGCTTGGATCCATCCGTATAAAAATTAAATTCCCCCCTTATTCATGCTCTTGGTGTTTGCCATTCTGTTCTTGACGGGATGCTCATCTTAAAGAGCCTACCGAGGGTTGGTTTAGGGTAGAGTTGCAAAAATATTGATGGCTCTATCGATAGTATCGATAGTTTATTTTTTTTGGAGACTATCAAAGACCATCGATAGTTTTTTCAAAACTATCAAAAACTATCGATGGTTTTATGTACTATCGATAGTTTTACAACTCCAGCAGAAATGTTGCACATTACTATTTCAGATTGTGAATTCAGACCATCAGCTATTGGTAAGTTTTACAAGTTTTTTGTATTTATGTAGATATGTACAACACCACCAGCAAAAAGGAAAAAATTATCAAAAATCTACGCAATTTTTTAGCGACTTCAAACTTGCACTTTGTTATAAAAGTTTGAAATTTTGATGCTTTCTTGAATTTTTCAAATTTTCGTACATAGTTTGAAATTTAGATTTATATGGTCTTTGTTATATAACGAGCTATACATTTATAAAAAATTAATGAACCGTATATAAAAAATTTAACCAAAAGAATAGTAAAAACTGGTCAAAATTTCGTGTTTCTAATATTTTGAGCATAGGTGTACATGTGAATGTGTTTCTGAATGTACATACATACATAAGTACAAAAATAAATATGAATTTATTGGCAGTTAAAAAATTCTTTCAAGGAACCATTTTAATACGATAGTACTATCGATAGTACTATCGATAGTTTATTTTTTTGGAGACTATCGAAGACTATCAATAGTTTTTTTAAACTATCAAAAACTATCGATGGTGCCACTATCGATAGTTTTGCAACTCTAGTTTAGGGGCGGAGTAGTCGAATTTTTGGTAATAACTACCCAGAGTGTGAAGTTTGGAAGCTTGGCCGAACCGCCGCTCCGATGTATTTATATGAGAACACAGCGCTACACAAAATGGTTGCATGTACTTTTTATGTCTTGTAATAGAGATGGTAGAACAGGTCTAAAAATTGTTTTGGAATTAACAGAATTTCAAATACACCTCCAAAATCTTAGGTTTCGATCAAAATATTGAAATTTAGACAACGGACTTTCATAATCTAATGCTCGTTGAATAGCGAAGCTTATGTTTTTCTACTGATTTTAGGAAATTTAAGTTAAGTTGATAACCATTGACTCCTGAACCAAAAAGCTTGAGAAAAGTTTTAAAAAAAGAGCTATTGTGACTTTGGGTTAAAATTACACCCTCTTCTTGTAATAAACCCATACCCAATGCTTTACCTAAAACGAACTAAATTTTCCCCTCTTTAAAAATAACTATTCCTGACAGTGTTGCCCAGTTTTGAAATTGCACAAGCACAAAAAATAACAAGTAAGAAAGTTTAAGTTCGGGCGGAGCCGAACATTAAATACCCAAACCAAATACCAAAATTTTATCATAAACGTATTTCTTGGTAAAGAATTGCTGCAAGCATCAATTTAGAATAAATTAGCTTTAATATTTACTGCTTTATCGAAGATTTCGTATTTCTCTAAATTACCGTTATATGGAATGTGGGCGTGGTTATTGTCCGATTTTAAAAATTTTCGGCCAGTTGGTATGATGTACCAAAGCCAACAACTGTGCCAAGTTTGGAAGAAATCGGTGCAGCGGTTGCCAAGATATACACATGTAATAATAAGTGGGCGTGGCTACGCCCATTTTTCAAAAATTTATAATATTCTTATTTTTCGTCTAAAACTTATTGTAATTATCAATTTTGAGTGAATTATCTTCAGTATTTACTAAAATATCGCAGTTTTCGTATTTCTGAAAATTACCGTTATATGGGAGGTAGGCGTGGTTATTGTCCGATTTTGCCCATTTTCAATACCATCCGTCCTACGCCCGAAAGAAGTACACGTACCAAGTTTCGTTAAGATATCTTAATTTTTACTCGAGTTATCGTGTGCACAGACGGACGGACAGACGGACGGACGGACGGACAGACAGTCACCGCTTAATCGATTTCTCTTTTCATTCTGATCATTTATGTATACATTTGTCTATATCTATCTCGATTCGTTTTGCCTGTTACAAACAACCGTTATGTGAACAAAGTTATAATACCCTTGTGCACAAGTGCGCTCGGGTATAAAAATAAAGTTTCATGAACTATCTGGTAGTTCAATTCTTTACAGATTTGATGTTTTCAAGCTAAAAAAAAAAATCAAAAAACACACCAAGCACCAAACTCAAAAATTCACGCGTTTTGAATAAAGAAAAGCACTAAATTTCGTTCAGTAAATAATTGTGCGATTTCATAGCAATATACCAAATTTCTATTTGTAATATCCTTTTAAAAAATATTTTCAAATAACTCTAATGACTGGGACGCACATGTGGTATAGAAATTACAATATCTACGTAAAATGCTCACAACAATTACAATGCTACGTAGTATGAGAAGTAGTATGAGTGTGGCAGTATGAGTAGTATCGTAGTATGAGAGTGGTATACGTGTGAAAGAGATCGTAATACTGATACCATACTACGATATATATCTCTAGCATAATTGAACATTATTACAAGCAAATGATGTTTTGAAGTCTGCTGAATGATGCATAAGAAAGCAAAGCGAATGGGTCTGGTGGTAAAAGAGGACAAGACGAAGTGTCTCCTGCCATCAAACAAACAGTCAGCATATTCGCGCCTTGACGCCCATCTCATAGTTGAGGGTTATAATTTCGTTTAATTGGGAACTCCAGCATTAACACGGATAATAATATCAGCATCGAAATCCAACGCAGAATTACTCTTACCCACTTCTAGTGCCACTTTGGACTTAGTAGGCAATTCAAGAGTAAAGTCCTCTCTCTACGTACGAAAACTCCACTCTATAAGTCACTCATCATGCCCGTGTTGGTATATGACGCAAAAGCATGGCCAATTACAACATCCAATGAGGCGGCTCTTAGAGTATTCGAGAGCAAGATTTTACGAAGGGCCGTTACGATTGGCGACTTCGAGTACCGCAGGCGATGGAACGATGATATGTATTAGCTTTACTACGACATGAACATAGTGCAGCGAATTAAAATACGCTGGCTAGGTCATGTCGTTCGAATGGACACTGACGTTTTAGCTCTGAAAGTTTCAATTCGGAACCCGCTGGTGGTAGCAGAGAAAGAGGGGCCCCCAGACCGATGGAAAGACCAAGAGGAGAAGGACCTGACTTCACTTGGCATTTCTAAATTGGCGTTAGTTGGGAAAATATCTGAGGGTGACATGCTTTTTTGAGCAGTATCAAGAGTCGAGTGAGAATTTGCGAAAATTTATTTTTATCGAAATTTCGATTTTTTCATATTATTTTCTTTAATAATGTCCGTCCCTAAATAACTTTTAGCTTCCACCAGTGCGTTCATGATTTAATTTAATCACTACATCGCAGATATTACGGTTTTGAATCCACGCATTTCATGGTACTTTTTAAGGATAAACTCATTCAAACTCACGCAATTTCTAGCATTCCACCAGATGCATACCTATATACTTACATATCTACAAAAATATATGTATGCGTACGCTTTTACTTACTTGTATTCGCTTATAATAAAGTTACGAGCTTTTCATCAAATCAACCCAATCAATGTCAGTCAAACATGTTAAGTACATTTTCAGCAAACTTCAAGCCCTGAGAAATGGGAGTTGAGTGTTTGGGGAGGAAATATAAGAACATGTTTATAAGTGGCACATTTTTCCGTCATCAGTCAATATTTCAGCATTTCTTTTGCTCATTGATGCATGAAATATCTACGCAGAGTCTGCAAAATTTTTCTACTCCAAATGCAATATTTCTTTGAAGCAGCATTCCATTGTTGAATGATGCGTTGGTATGCACATAAGTATATTCCTTATACCCGTATGCATCTATAGATGTATGAGCTTATTTTTACATTTCGCTAATAATCTGTTGCACTGATTGACTGATGCTGATTTATCGATTTTTCTATCATTTACTTCTATTCAATGGGTAATTGCAGCGACAAATGCAATATTGTAACCATATGCATATTGCATATGTATTTATGTATATAGTACATACATACCTACATATGTATGTATATATATGTATATTTAGCATGTTTATTTTGCATAGTTGATTTACATATGTACATACATATGTACATATATGTAAAAGTCACATGTTAAATTTGTGTAGTGTATGTATGCTTGTGCTTATACGCATCCTTTGCTAGTTCAAGTGCACTTGATAACGTCTGGAGCAGTTCGTTTCGCTTTGTAGACGCAATCGAACATAAAGAAATAAACAAGAAATATTTGAAATATTTTAGAAATTGAAGTTTTTGTATGTATTGAAGCTTTAAATTTAGTTAACTTAATTATTTTCCATGGAATTGAATTTTTTATTATAAAATATGAAATAAAAAAAACTAGTAATTGATAAGCAAAAAACACAGCCTACATCAATTTTAGGACTATCATTAATTTCTTCATGTTCTAATGATCGAAACTAAAGCAAAATAGTATGAGACCACCCTTGCCGTAACATCTTTCCAATGAAGTAAAAATTATAAAAAAAAACGGACCATTTGGGTCCAAAGTTATCCGGTAACGTACACGGTTGCCACATTTGGTCACTTGTAAAATAGGTAACTTGTTGAGTGCTTGTTAACTTGGCAACTTTTTTTATTTTGGTAAATTGCACTGTGGTTGTGTGTAGCGGCGACAACACTACTGGAAGCAATTGCATTGATCAGGCAACACAGCGCTGAGCAAAAATAACTAACCACATATCGAAGAAAATTATCGCTGGGCAGTCTACTCGTTAATTTATCACAGTGTGGGCGCCTGTCACATGTAGTGATGTGCTGAATTGTCGGTACCCAATACTTTAAAAAAAATTCGGTACCCAATGCTTTCTTTTCGGTACCCGATACCGATTCGATACATTAAACCCTCGTCATAATATATACAGCTGATTAAGTTTAGTGACATTTTGACGACCAGTTTTGTTTATTTAAGTTTAAGTTAAGTCAATAACCAGCACCACATTAATCCACATTTCAAAGTTCTTACAAAAATTATAAAAGTTCAACAAACTTTAACAATTAAATAAATATTTAAACATTTTATTAAAATTTTTTAGAAAAATTTTAGGTATACAGTTTTATAGCCCATTAAATTTGAATGCGTTAAACTGCAAATTGTAAATCGCTAGAGAATCGCCTTGATTTTTCATAAATTTTTTTGCTGACGGTGCTATGCATTTTCCTCCATATAAAAGTAATTGGCGAGCATACTTTATATGGGAGAAAATACTCAACACCGTCAGCAAAAAAAAAATTAGTAAAAATCAATGAGATTTCTAACTTCTTGAAATTTGCACTTTAACATACTAAAATTTAATGGGCTATAAAACTGCATACAAATTTTAAAATTTTTGGGTGTAATTGCTAAAAAGTTTTTTTCAGTTTTTACGAAGTTTGAAATGTGGATTTATGTGGTGCTGGTTGTGTAATGCTAAACGTTTATAAAAAATTATAAACAATTAATAGAAAACAGAGAAATAGCCAAAACTGGTCAAAATGTCACGTATTTTAATCAGCTGACCACAAGGGTATACTTTTGAAGTTTGCAGAAAAAAAATTATTGTTATTTTATATGACATCGCCTGAAATAAAAAAGGTACAAATAAGACGATACTTCCTCAAAAGATGAGCAATGTGTATGTCAGTATTTGAGCCTCCTTGTACTTATCGCCACAGTTTTCCCAACTGGAACAATTCTTGTGGCAACATTTTTAATTCGTAATTTTTAAGGCAACTCTCTATTCAAAGAATATTTGTATTATTGTTGCCACAGGGGCAGATATTAATCCAGCGACGACAACGTTCAGATCCAAACAATGTGGAGAAATAGACTTCTTAAACCATAGATTAATGACTTCAGCGATCACTAAACAGCTTTTATTCTATATTTTGTGGGTATTGCGGAGTCTTATTAGAAATTCCAATATTTCGGTACCGAGTTACGAAAGTATTGGATGCTTTTTAAATCGGTACTAAGTATCGATCAATACCTAAAAGTACCGAGTCAGCGCATTACTAGTCACATGTTCAATATTTATTGTGATATTAGGTTCGTCATCCATATTGATGGCCTTCAAAATAGTGATGGATCGCGTGGGAATGCTACATGTTCATTATTTATCGCGTCAGTATTTACATGTTTTTGTGTTGAGAGGTTTAAAGTCCAATAGCCTGGAAATCTTGTCTAAATTTGATGTTATTTTATTGAAAATCGTCTATACTTTTTATTATATGTATGGTGATCCCACATCTAATTTGTTCGAAGTGCAACGCGAAATGCCGAGCCATGCGTTCAATCCTTATTGACAGATCCTTGATCCATATATAAAGGAAATGAAAAAAGGAAGTTTGAACAGCAGTTTGTGCGGTGTATTTGGGCTCTTTAGCGCTTCGGTATATGCACTTAAGTCAATTTTTTATATATTTTTTATTTGTTCTGAGGCGAAGATCCCGTTCAAAAGACAAGAGCTTAAAGCGCGTTTTTATGACAAGTATATTTTTAACGCGCGCGTTGCAAAAATATTTGTGTTGTTTTTTGTTTTCCAAATTTTTGTTATATTCTTCTTTATACACGTACGTATACACAGATTGAATAAAAATGTATTTATATACGTATGTAAATGTATCTATTATATGAGGCCTTGAGCGCCAGAGTAGCTTAACTGACACTCCAAAAAAAGTTGAGGTGCACCTTAAAATGCATTACCAGAATCGAAAAGGTAATAGCCCGAGGCACGGCCTTATAGTTTTCTTTTACTATACTTTTAGTAAAAGACTTCATTTCTTTTTTATAGATCCTTCTTTCTCATATTACTAAAAATTTTTTTGTAGATAGGCTCATGGCCTCATATGCAAAATGTATTTGGTTAGTTTTATTTTAATACAACTTTTTATTGTGCCCATGTCTTATTTATGCCAAAATAAACGAGGTTTGTGTTTAGTTCATTGTAAAATAAAACGTTGTTTGTTACTTGGTAACTTTTTTTTTGTAAAATCTGATCGGAAAATTTTTTGTCGTGTGGCAACCGTGGTAACGTATACAAAAAAATATTCCGCTGAATTAATAACCCTGCTCTTTCGGTATTTTTTTTCTAATATTTTTATTGAGCTTTGTACCACGATTGTTTATTAGGAAAAATTGAAAAAGCAACAAATTCTAAGCGGTAGAAGTTATAGCAGCTATTTCGGAGATCACTACATCTCCTCATCAGACTTCTTTTTTCTAGACTTCAGCAGGGATCGAACCTGCGTAATCGATGTGCAAAGTCAGAAGCGTTAACCGCTGAGCTATGTGCACCCCGAAAGCTCTTGTTGCTAAGGATATAATAAGGAAAACGATGAAAAAACATTTAAATGTTTAGGTGCAAATGTTAAAGTTTGATAAGCTTTCATATTTTTGAACTAAGTTTTAAATGTGGACTTACGTGCTCGACTTTTATAAAAAATATAAACATTAAATAAACAAAAGAAAAATAGCCAAAACTAGTCAAAATGTCACTTGAGTTAATCAGCTGACCACAAGGGTATACATATATGCCATTACGGTTATAATAATTTCCAGTCATTATTTCAATTGTCTAATAATTTGCACACTTTACGAAATGTCTTTAAGTGTATAATTTCATGGAATGGGTATTCATCTAAATGCTTAAATGCTTCTTAGGTACGTAAGCCTTGTAATGAAACAAGTTTTCAAAATTAAGGACGTTTACGAGGTTTACGTCGTTACGAGGTATTTAAGCAATTAGATGAATACCACCTTTACACATATTAATTGAATCATTCTTCCACAAATTTATTGCGTACCTAAATAACTGTAATTTATAACGGTTATGAATTTCAGAACTTCAAGAGAATAAATTGAGATTTTCACAGAATTAACCTATACTTACATACATGTAATCCATTGCAATTTTTGCAGCTGTCTTCAAAGCGTTAGAAGCTTTAAATGCCGTTTAGAAATTGTCACCAGCTGTTTCGATTGAAATGTAATTTAATGGCTACTTAGAGCGGCATAATGTGTGATTAATGCCCGTAATTACGTATACGACACGTATTACAAATGCGTGTACATATGCACATATGTATGTACATATATTTCGCATACACATTCCAGTACACATATGTATTTACTTGCATCCTTCAACATTGAAATTGACACACAAAAAGACTTCACAGTTAATTTGATATTTGCCAAACGTAACAATCATTGGCGGTGTGATTTACCACTCCCAGCTATTTAAGTGGCATCGAATGACCAACGCGAAAGGAGTGCTTTAATAAACTCTAGCGTCAAAGGAAATGCAGAATTGCACGGAGTAAAAAGTGTACTATAAACAAGCCACAGAATAAGCAATCAAGAAATCAACTGCAAAGGAAAGTAGAAGTGAGGAGCTGAGAGATAGTGAGTGGAACGCAAACACTTTGTCAACTTCAATTGCAGTTGCTGCCACTTGGCGGTTCTTCGATTGCTGCTTGTAAGTTTGCGGATATATCTATTTTCGTTAAAATTTTAAGCTTCTCGTTAGCCGTTCTCTTTCTGAAAACGCACTGTTGTCAAGTATGCCCACTCCCATTGAGGACAATCCTCTTCTCTCCATAAATGTGAAGTTGTGGAAATTCCTGTCCGTCCTCTTAGTACGCGATTGGAGTCGTTGTGTCGCTCTTGTGGCGCCAGTGTGCCTGATGAACGCAATGCAATTCGTTTATTTGTATCAACAATGGGGCGATTTGGCCACTTTCATTCTGAATACCTTCTTTGCGGTGTCCATATTCAATGCCTTGCTGCGAACGTGCTTTGTCATCAGGAATCGAGATAAATTTGAGGCACTTATGCAGGAATTGGTAACACTATACGACAATATACAAGTAAGTATGAATTCAAGCGGAGTTATTGAAATGGGCGTTAATTGATTATAACAATGTTGACTTAAAGAGAAAGAAAGAGAAAACAATAATTTGTAATTTATTTAAAACGCTTGTTTAGGCCACTGGGGATGAGCATGCAAAGAGCGTGCTAGCAGAAGCCACCAGGTCAACAAGAAATATATCAATCTTCAATTTGGCTGCTTCGTTTTCCGACATAATAGTGGCTATGGGATATCCACTTTTTCGTGACCAAAGAAGTAAGTTGGATATGGCTTGTAAATCCATAGTGGATATTTTCTGGTAAAACTTTAAGTTGTTGGAATGCAAAGTTATAGAATTTATTGCTCCGCACATGGTCTATGTAAGATTTACCTTAATCGGAGATACATATCTCTACAGACTTCCACCTAAGATTGATGCTCGAAAATGCTTCATACAACTTTTACGTAATTTACAGTTAGCAAAGAAGTGGGGACAATTTCTCCATCTTGGTACTGCAACCAGCAGTCTGGAAAACCAGAATCGTATCGTAAGCTGGCAAGAAAAAGAAATAATTCGCTAGAAAAGTCTTAGGGAAGAGACAGTTGGGAAGATCATATCAGGTAAAACATTTTGAAAGAAACCCCTTGGCAATAAGCACACATAGCAGAAAAGTTCACAAATATGGCTCTATATTAACTGACAAACGAAATCCAAAGTGCCCTTGAGTTTGGGGAAAAACGANCAATAAGCACACATAGCAGAAAAGTTCACAAATATGGCTCTATATTAACTGACAAACGAAATCCAAAGTGCCCTTGAGTTTGGGGAAAAACGACCTTCCTCGACTTATGCAACAGGGCAACCGGAATCATTTGCTCTTCTGTGAGATTGATCCAGGCTGGAACTTAGTCCCAGAATCAAAGTGTGTTTCTCTGTGTTGAAATATTATAAAGCATTTCAGGTGGAAGCCCACACCATCAGTCTATAGCACGGCTAAATTTTTTGAGGAATTTCCAGTGATATGATCGTAGTCCTTAGGGTTATGCAGACAGCACTTAAGGATCTCTTCTCATGTGAAACCAAATCATGCTTAGTGCCTGAGAGAGAACCAACATCTACTCAACCTCCCAAAATAGAAGCTTATAATACTAACAGAGCTAACAGAAGTCTAGGCTTAATATTCTTCGTGCCACCTTAGGGTTTACTTTATTTCCAGAGTGAGTGATATACCATCCTGCGAAGGGCATCGGAACTAACGATACTGACTTTCTACATAAAGGTTACCATAATGGACTTTGTGACTTGGTTTCTGTTTGCTTTTATTCCACCAAGCTTCCACAATACCAAAGCTATTTTGCGTATACTCGGCTAGAGTCTTTAAGGATTTTTATTTCCTATCGAGCCAGATAGTTGGCGTACAGTACAGAATTATTTGGTACAGTCAATCCAATTTGTTGTTGGGAATTGAACATTAGCTTCTGGAAGAACGTTTATAAAAGAAAGGAGCTTTTCTTTCAAGTTCTTCGAAAGCTTCAATGTTTGCGACGATTTTGGCCATGTCAAAATAATGATAACAAATAGCGGTTATTAAAGGAGATACAAAGTAGGATAGCCAGTTGTAATAAGTATTGGATTAGCAAGTCTTTTAAAAGCTTTTGCTCATAAAACTGATTACATAAGTAATAAGTAATGCGTGTCAGGTATTAGCTGGTATATGTTAATAAATTTGTCTTCCTTCTAGTTCATCCTTTTGGAGTTGCATTGCCCGGCATAGACGTCACCCGCTCTCCACTTTATGAAATCCTCTATGTTGCCCAGCTTCCCTCCCCCTTCACTTTGAGCTCAATGTATATGCCTTATGTAAGTCTTTTCGCATCTTTTGCAATGTTTGGCAAAGCAGCACTGCAGATTTTGCAAAATAATCTCAGAAATTTATGCGAAAATATGCAACACAAAAGTGAGCCGGAATTGTTCGATACGCTGCGTGCGAATATAGCCTACCACGCCAGAATTGCTAAGTGAGTAAAAGAAGAGCACTGTGCTTTTAGGAGTCGGGCGACTAATATATGTATGTACTTGCTTTGTTTAATTAAAGATATGTCAATGATTTTAATGAATTAGTTACTTATATGGTACTCGTGGAATTTCTACTCTTCAGCTGCGTTATTTGCTCACTACTTTTCTGCATAAATATTGTAAGTAAAACCAAAATTCCGATCCATAACTCCGATCAAGTGGTGAAGCACTTTAGATGTACTTAAATTGAGCATTTTCTTTCTTTTGTTTTTTAGACTAATTCAGCGGCAGAAAAAATGTCTATTGTTATGTATATTGGCACAATGTTGTATGTGCTCTTTACCTATTACTGGCAAGCTAATGGTATTTTGGAAATGGTAGGTTGTGATTCATTTATTGAGAAATATTTGCAATTGGTTACGGTTTTTTAAATTAGTAGAAAGCTATCATATATTTAGTTATTAGCCTGACAATATCACTTTTCTTCCTTTTTTGCTTTTAGAGCCTCCTTGTCTCAGACGCAGCTTACGAAATGCAATGGTACAATTGTAGCCAGCGATTCAAGCGAACCTTACTCATATTCATAACACGCACTCAAAGACCACTACAGGTAAGAATTTTTAAGAAAACTATATGTACATAACAGGTCATGTGAAAAATAAAAAAATAATATGGATAATATTTTTCATTTTGGTTTTTAATGTTAATATTTTTTTATAAAAAATTAAGCGCACGATCTAACATTTAAGTCAAAATTTAAAGCTTTGTAGAAAAATTATAAAAATTCAACAAATTTTCAAAACAACAACAAGGTTTTTACTAAACATTTTTATAGCTTACTAGTGGCTAAGAATTCGCGTTGATGTTTGATAATTTTTTTTTGGCAATGGTTTTATTACTTTCTTTCATACCAAAAGAAATGTTCAACATACTTTGTATGGAAGAAAAAGCCTGATACCGGCAGCACAAAAAAATATATATATAAAAATTCAACGCGAATCCTTAGCCCCTTGAACCGTACATGCTAGATTTTGATGGGCTATAAACCTGCATATTCGGAATTTTTCTAATTTTTCTACAAAGTTTGAAATTTGGACTTACATGGTTTTTGTTAGATAATAAGCTCTATTTTTATAAAAAAAATAAAAATCATATACATTAAAGAAACAAAAGAGAAATAGTAAACACTGTTCAAAACGTCACACAGTGGGACGTCGCAGTACTAAGAGCGGTCAGAAATAGAAGGAATGTAGCTAGAGCAAAAAAAAGTTTTGCACACGTAATTTTTAAGACAATCGGTCCATTCTTTTGCAACCGAGCTACAAAAGAACACTCGTTTAAACGACGAAATACACACAAAAATACGCGACCTGAAGAGTAGTGTTGTTAAGTGAAAAAACTGCTCTATTGTGAATTGTTACTGGGAAATTGGAGAGGAAAGTTTTTGTTTTCGTATATACATGATTTATATTTTAAATAAGTATATATATTACGCAAATACCTCGCATAATAACTAATTTCTATTGTTTTTTGTGTCTAAATCCCGTTAAACTCATCACATGTTGCTTGCTAGCTACCAGCAAGGTTGCTTAAGTAGCTAAAAGGAAATTTTACCCGAGTTGAGGGTTATTTTGTCGCTCGCGCACAAAAAATACAGCTAATATTACACTTTAGACCAAAAATGGTCAAAATCACACGCCCACCTACCATACAAAAATTCGAAAAAAATATAATTCCACAATGCATGAAGATATTTCGACTAAATTGTGTACACATTTTTAAAAGACTTAGTACATGCAATGATGTTTAAAAAACCAACCAAATTGGACTTGTGTACTCCAATTTTCATTTAAAATTATATTTGCATTCAAATGCATTTTCTCAAGGATTTTGTTTATATTTTCTTTTAAAACGTGATTGTGTTGGTTAATTTAACATAATTTAATAATTTATTTTTCAGACTGAAGGCGAAATATCGACAAAATGAAATTAAAAAGCAAATAAAGCAGAAAAACATTTAATGTTTTATTTAACATACGGCCTATAACTTAAAAATAAATTATTAAATTTTATTTTAAGATAAAATAATTTAGAAGAAAACTCTGATGCATTTAAATGTTTTAACATACCGTTATTTCATTAATTGCATCGAAATCTCATGAAACATAAACAAAATTAAATCTTCCTCGCTCAAATCACTAGCCAATTTCTTCTTCTACCTGTGCAAGAAACCTCTTTATGTCTACAGAAGAACGATTCTTAAAAATTCGTCGTTTTCTTGTTAATAGTAAATCTGACAATAGCAGCATTTTTCGGATGTTGCCCTTCCCCGGTGCAAAATGTGTTTGATGCAGTGTTTTTTATCGCTTCGTTGTGTGAAATGGTCTGACCAAGCCACCTATAAAAGAACGCTATTTAGACGTGTTCAGGGTTGAGGATAATGAGGAACTTGCGTCTATAAGCATTTTTAATGTACATAGTATAAATCAAAAATTGGTATATAGATAATTATAAGAGAACAGATAAAAAGTAATTTATTCGTTTTCAAAAAAAATTTCAAAATTTTGTTTTTTTAATTTTTTTACTAATTACTGTGAAAAATTCATAAATAAAACTTAAAATATAAAACTATTTATGTAGTTAATGGTCCTGCAGCTAGACAGAGGTTGCAAGTGTAGGTTTTGGTTTCCACACCGTGGATGTTTTGTCAGTGGAACGCATTGCTCACTTTCTCCATACAAAAAATAATTGTCGAACATACTTTGTAAGGAGAATCTGGCCAAAAATCAAGGCGAAAATTGAATGGGCATTCTTAAAATTTTTCTAAAAAATCTGAATAGAAAGTTGCAAATTAGTGGCAACAGTAGTGGCAGTGCATAGGCCATTTACCACAGCATATGAAGTTTTTTTGTAAACCCGATTTTACTCCTTATCCGTTCGCCGGCAATGGTTGTAGAATTCACAGACTCCTTATTTCGTCGTCGGTTATGGTATATTGACGCCGATTCTAAAAGACTTAACGAAGAAAAACGAAATGGCCTGCGTGGGCCAAATCACACAATGAAGGGTTCAACTCGCAAATATGAACTTTTATCAAAAATTCTTTTTGAGGGTTAGTAGGATATTTGCAATGAATCTGCACAATTGCTTTTTCAGAATTAGCGAGTCAGTTTTTTCTTACTTTTGGCCGCTGTAGTGCCATTGTGCGTCGTATCTCTATTATTTTTCACATGACCAGACACGCATACATAAATACATTTTTTTGTGAATGTTTCATGTCAGACTTTTCATTAAAAAAAAAATCCCAAATATCATGGGTTGATTTATTTATTACAGATCCGCGTTGGCAAAATGTCCCCAATGACAATGGAGGTGTTTCAATCGTTGCTAAACACATCATATTCTTATTTTACACTTTTGTATAATCTGTACAACGATTAATGCAATATTTTGGAACATTATAAATTAAATTAACTGTAGTGCAAAATTAGCTGCTTAAAATTGCTGAAATAGAAACATATCTTAACAAGAACATGCAGTAATAAAAGCTGAATTCGCAATGTATTATTATTGGTCGCATCATCTACCATTGCACTCGCCGTTAGTATTCCCATTACCACTTCCAGTCTGGTTTTTAAATTCAAATATTAACCCAATGCGAGTCTCCGTTTCGTACCATTTCTGGCAACTTACATTTTAGAGCGTGTTCAAGGAGATGCCAAAGGTAGGGGTTGGGGAAAATTTACACGCTCATAGGTTAGCTGTCCATCCTTCATTGCATGAAAAACTTGTGCGTTTAACCGATAAAGCACTTAAGGGCCATTCCATTGTGACTGGTGGGACATTTTACTCCAGCATGTGATCAATTGTGAGTTTTAACTATGTCGTCGAAACTTATGCAACAGCGAAAGATATTTTTTAATATAGAACGATAACTAATGTATACAATTACTTACATATTTATGGATGTATTTCCCTGTATTTAATTACCATTCTTCTACTCTTCCTATAAATAGAAAAAAATACATACCGTAGTAAGTTCGCTGGGACTAAAGTTCCAAGGCCCAACTTCGTTGAAATTTCAACGGGAACCCGGCTCTTTTTTAATGATTAAGAAAGCATTTTTAATATCGAAAGATACGAGTAAACTCGGAATTTCTGAGTGTTCACCAAAAGAATAAGTAATAAAAATTCATGGCCAGTCAAAAATTGTAGGAGCATAATGGGTAAGTTGAATTCAAGTCTGAGTCACACTAAAGTCGATGTTAAAACATTGTCGAAACTGGCATCGATGTATCGTCAATTTAGCGATTTTAGGCAATTGTAAACATCGATGGCAAATATCGAATTTCAAACCGATATTATCGATGTTTCAAAAATATCGATGCATCGTTTGCATCCCTAGTCACACTTTTGATTGGCTTAAATTTTTTTTATGGATTCTATACATGAAATAAGCTAACACGTGTTCGCGGATTTTTTTTAATTTTTTTTTTCTTGGGAGATATGATCTGGCAAAGTTTGCATTTTTTTGTGATTCTGACTAATCATGTACTACTTCAAATCGTCATATCTCGGGTTCTGCGCATCGTAGAGACTTCTCCTTAACGTCGTTTTAAAGCTAAAGAAACGGGCTTCACATTTTTTTATATAAGGTGGTCATTGGAGTCAATCGAAGACATGACATAATTTTTTTTGCAAAATCCGTCCGACTTAAAAAAGAATGGCTCAAAAGCGGAAATGGTTTAATGAATTTAAGCACTTCCTTATGCCACTACAGCAAAATTCTAAGAAACCTATTTTCGCAATTTGGCAAACTCCAAATTGATTTTTTATTGTCATTTTCAAATTGTATTTTAAAAATAATAAAAAATCTTTTTATTTTTTAATATTTTTATTGAGCTTTGTACCACGATTGTTTATTAGGAAAAACTGAAAAAGCAACAAAGTCTAAGCGGTAGAAGTTATAGCAGCTATTTCGGAGATCACCACATCTCTTCATCAGATTTGGTTCTGAGTTCGCAGTTTCCAGTCCGCTTAGAGGTGGTTAGAGTAAAGTAAATTCATCATGTATTTCAATTCAAATATAATTACAAATTGTAAAATAAATTAATATGGAAAAACCTAAATACTGAAATACCATTATAAATAAATAAGATTTTTTATTTATTTGTCATTGTTATGTGGCTTATTAACATTTTATTTTTTAATATTTTTATTGAGCTTTGTACCACGATTGTTTATTAGGAAAAACTGAAAAAGCAACAAAGTCTAAGCGGTAGAAGTTATAGCAGCTATTTCGGAGATCACCACATCTCT
>NW_016160499.1:0-27685 GCF_001687245.7 Rhagoletis zephyria | reverse complement strand
TTTACAATTTGTAATTTAAAGTTAATATTTCAATTGAAATAACTGACTTACCTTACTCTAACCACCTGCAAGCGGATTCGAACCTGCGATCTGAGAACCAGAAGCGGTAGTCTTCACGCGACGCCACTGCCGACTTTTGTCAGGAAAGCAATTAACTGAGTTTTAGTTTTGGCTTTGGCAACTCAAAGGCAGAAGTCGCTTTATATACATACTTACGTATGTATACATATGATTTTGCCAAATGTATAAGTTTCTTAGAGAATAGAATAAGAAATTTCTGATTTCCTCTAAGAAAGCATTTTCTTATTTATATTCAAATTTCTGTGGAAATCGTGGCTGGTGTTTGTAGGCGCCTGCCACACGTTCTCAGAGAATAGAATAAGAAACTTTTGACTTCATTCAAGAAAGTATTTCCTGCTTTTTGTTTTTGTTTTCAAAATTTAACTGAATTAACAAATTGTTTTCTTAGCATGAGTAAAGTTATTTTCTTAAATTTAATAAATATATAATATTTTTTCTACCGGTTTCTTCAATAGGTTTTGTTGTTGTTTGTAAACAAGAAACCCGTTTTCGTATTTTCAGTAAAATATTTTTTTTTAATCTAGTGAAGACTAAGGCCCTCGGCACATTACGCGCCTAATCAAAGTAGAGTAATCGTTTCATCATACCGAAACGAATGCATGACGACTCGACTTCTGCACACTTGTACGCTCTGCACCAGCTAATAAACACATTCTACACATAACAAATTTTCTGGCCGTTCTTTCGCAACACGCACTTCCGCAAATATTTCTGTCCCGAAATATTGCATACATGCATGTGGTTTAATACAATTTGCACGAATTTTAGCACGAAATCATTAATTTTCAATTATTTTCTATTGAATTGACAAACAAATTTTATTTCCAACACAAAAAGTAAACAAATGACGATTTCAAAACTCCAAGCGCCTTACAATGTTGGGCGCTTCGATTCATGAAGCCTTTACGATTAAGCGAAAACATGATTTTGAATCGTAATGTACAGAGCTTCATTGAAATACATGGGTTCGGCATAAAAGCTTTATACTTTAGTATGCCGAACCGATTACACTACTATGATTAGGAGCTTAATGTGCGGAGTGCCTAAACCAAATTTGAATATTTCATGAATTATTTACTATTTCCCAACCAAGAAAACATTTATTCAACTTTAAGTAAAAAAAAAACTTCTCTTCGTGTGCATAGGCCCGGACGTAGATATTAGAGCGGTGGGGAAAGCCCCTATGAACTCCGCATGTAACGCATTGACCCCCTCCTCCGAAACGAAACCAATTTACCGCACCCAAGAGGTTTGAGATCACGTTGAAAATGTTAAGCTCACAAAACAAGATACGAATGTATACTCGAAAATTTAATTTCAATAACCAAACCAATACTACTTCAACTGTCACACTTTTCCACAAGACCAGGCATCTTTCGCGAAGGTGGGGGCCATATAGAGTCGTATGGAAAATACGCAAATGCTACAACAAAGCTTTTTTAACACATCCTTGGCCATGAATCTCAAACTTGGAGCAAAAAAATCCTATTAGCAGAATAGCACTAGTCTGCTAACTGTAAAGTGGGAGGACACTATAAGACTAGCCTGCGGTCTGAGCAAATTTAATGAGGAGTAGCCGCCTTAGAATATTTGGGATACCGTCAGCAGATAACTGCTTCCCGGCTCATGTCCCTTATAAGCGGAAAAGGAAGAGGCAAAGGCACTCCCCCCTCCAGGATGAGCCCTTTTTTAGGGTGGTCGGTTTTAGAAGGTGTTCTTCCCATCATCCTCGCACCAGTGAATTTTAGTTGCCTTTTTCGACAAGCATGCCGCCTACTCCGCTTGGCATGAACCTTACCAACGAACACCAATGAGAATCGAGTCAAAATTTTACATCTAGGGCCAGGGAAGCGGAAGTGGTCATCTGAGTTAAGTTCCTCTACACTAATACCGATCTAAATTCTCGTATAGCAGATTTTAGTTAAGAAATCACTTATTCGGCTCTGGAATAGCATTTATTGCTATGGGTTTCCATTAAGTGCCGTCGAAAAAATTTCAATTGGGGAATTCTAGCTAGACGTTAGTTGGAAAAAGGTGTGGCGTAGAGAATTTCCAGCTGTTGTGCATGTGTATTTACTACAAACTACATTCTTTTATTTATATCTTCTTTTCGAACTTCCGTGGTCAGCATAAATACCGCGTACGAGTGATATTCAAAGCAACAAAGTAGCAGCAATAGAAACAGCTTCCTATTGGCCACTAGCGACTGGTTTTTCTTGTCTATTCGCATAATTTTTATGGCTGCTTCGTAATTGGTAGGTGCAAAGTTTATCGCCGATTTAATTGGAGATAATTATAGGATAAATGTTGAAGGCAACTTAAACTAAAAATTGTAAATATGTACATTGTGATACATAGACAGTAACAATTGGAATCTTGCAGAATATATATGTATATGCATATATAAACGCATTGAGCTTGCTCAATTTGGCGAATCTATACATATAATAAAATTGTAACAGCCCGATGTCTGTACATTATAGATATTAAAGAAAAATTAAGTTATTATCTTATTTTTTATTATTATATTATAAGCACCCCTCCTTATTAAAGCAACAGAATCCAAATCAAAAATTTATCGACTTTTGGTCTGTCTGTCTGTCGTATTGCTAGAGGTCTAACTGAAAATAAAGAATCCATTTTTTTTTCAGTTTATCATCGATCTTTACTCCAAGGTATTTGAATGTATANTTGCTAGAGGTCTAACTGAAAATAAAGAATCCATTTTTTTTTCAGTTTATCATCGATCTTTACTCTAAGGTATTTGAATGTATTAACTTTTTCCAGTGCTTCGTTGTTTATATTTACTGTTCTCAGAAATTCGCCTTAATATAACCACAAACTTAGTTTTATTGACATTCAATTTAAGTGTGTTCAATNATTTTTTTTTTTCAGTTTATCATCGATCTTTACTCTAAGGTATTTGAATGTATTAACTTTTTCCAGTGCTTCGTTGTTTATATTTACTGTTCTCAGAAATTCGCCTTAATATAACCACAAACTTAGTTTTATTGACATTCAATTTAAGTGTGTTCAATCATAACCAATCGCACTTTTTTGGAACTTCTGTGTGGAAGGTTTTTCGCTAAAAAATCTAAACTTTTTGTTGTTGCTGCCAAAAAAAATTAAGAAATCTAACTGTCATACCTAAACAAAAGCGTTGACGCCTAGCGTTAGCGCCGAAATGCCATACCTAAACAAAAGCGTCACCGCTACGTCAAATGCAGAAATAACACCAACAATAAGCATAGGTTTGTTTGGGTGTAACACGAAAATTACAGTTTCGAACTTTTCTGCAGCCAACTTCAATACCTAACGCCCTGTCAAAATCGAATTTTCCAACCGCTCAGCGTTCACGCGGCGTTATGTCGGTATGTTTCCTAAAATTCTTATACAGACTTCCACTTATGGCGAAAACTGGTAGGCTTTTGAAAAGGGGGCGTGGCACCGCTTATACAAACTGAACTTCTCATATAGCTTGTCTCTAGAGCCGCTTAGGCTAACGTCCTGAAATTCGGCACTGCTACATACTAGGGCATTCAATCCCGGGATACAAAATATCCATGTCCCGAATTACAGCTCCGGGATCCCGAGATTTTTACTGATTCATTTACAGAATGAAAAAGATGTTGAAAACGAACAAATTAATTCATTTTACATGAAACACGAGAAGTACAGAACACCAAAATTTGGATTCCAAGTAAACTTGAGTCATTTGCAATTGGAAGTGAATTTCAAGACCTGCCTGAATAACTGTACTTGTTCAAACTTTTTGTGTAAAAACTGTGTAATAACGAAAATTCTGGAATCAATTGAAAACACAACCAGGTGACAGAGTTGTTCTTCATTTTACTTTGGTGGCGTTTTTTCGAAAAGGATTTCTGCAAATATGAGTAAATGTTTTTGACAAGTAATATAGATATTTTAGAATACTATAAAAATATTTTAACATTGCATTACAGACTCTTTTTATTAAGAGTCATTATGCTCCCCTAAGACCCAATGTGGTGACAATGAATCTGTGTGGTTTGAAAACGTCGAAGCTACTGTAAAATGAAAAAAGTTGTGATGAAGTCGAAATCCCGAAAAATCTTGGGATCCTGGGATTAGAATTTTTGCATCCCGAAATCCCGGGATTGTTAAAATGATTCGGGATTGAGTGCCCTATTACATACCTATGTTAGCAATGACGTAGTTATGGCGAAAAGTGGTAGTTATTGGAAAGACTGCCTCTACATATATACATTTGTGTAAACGGGCAAGTATCATTCGATTGGGAACCGCATTGAACTACTGTAACTTTGTTTTTAATTTTTAGTAAAAGGTAAATGTTTTACGATTTTTTTTTTAATTTTACTTAAAGTTTGGAGCTTTGATTTTTATGAGTTTCGTTATAGACTCTCCTATCTACATACCTTTATTAACCACTGCATAGAGTTCCAGTCCTATGGTGCTATTATATGCTACTAGAAAACTCGCTAGGTGGCGCTGGCATAGATTCATTTTAAAAGTCTTATTGATTAACCGATTTCGTTTAAATTTTAAATGTGAGCCATGTACCTGTATGATGAAAAATTCTTTTGTTAAAAATGAACCCGCTGGGTGGCGCTGGAGTCGAGGTATTTAGAAACTCCGTATTTTTAATACAATCTGGTTGAAATTCATATGCATCTACCTAGAAACAAGTTCATAAATATTAACACGAATTATTAAAGTGACGAATTAACAAGGAAAGATCACGGTAGGTATATCAATTGCTTAATTTGAACGATATTCATGAGATCACACGACTCATTTAGCCAATGTACGGAAAAACTTTTCATCCTTGGGACAGCGAGGATTCTTGGTCCTCCTATAACAGAAAATGCACATCTGTCCTCTTGAGTTTCTTTCTAAGGACTTTTGTTGGCTTAGGCATCGGACTAATGTTGTAGTTGCAAGATCATCGAAAGAGATTACGCATGCTTGGCGGAGATCTCACAGGTGGAAATAAGACCATCGGTAAAGCTTATGACATCGAAAAGGATTGGTATTCCATATGGCATCACAGCGTTATTATTCTTGGCCTATGTGTGAGGAGGATACTGCGCTTTAGTAGTTTCAACTTAAACTAAAAATTTTCACTTTACAGGCTGTTTTTGCTTTTAAACGCTTTTTTGGATTAGCCACGCAAAAGTTTTTATTAGGCGCCCCGAAGAAAGCGGGCATTAGCTTGTACCTAATTGAAATATTGTGCTATTGTAATCTGGCCAACCGTCCTCCTTTACAACACTGAAACACTAGTTATCGAAGCGTCTCCACAGGCGAAAATTATTGCCTGCCATATGTCATTTTGTTTGCAAGATATGTATAAGTTTTATCAGTGGCAATATTTGTATATGGAGATTTTTTATCTTGATAAAAGATTTTGTAAGATGTAATTTTTAAAACACTGCAAAAATTTTCAATTGTTGATTAAAAAAAACTTTTTGGAATTTTGCAACAAAATTTACACAGTGTACTTTTCGACTACAAGAATCAGCGCTGCCTGAATATCATTGACAAATATTAATCTTGGTAAATTCGGGGCCTACTTGAGGAAGCCTTACCCAAATGTATTATTTAACATCCAAGTACATAATTCAGGGAACGTAACTGTTACAACTTTTTTTAAAAAATCGCTCTTCAACAATTATTTTTTTTACTTTTATTTAATCACTCTTTAAATAACCCTAACTTCTGATTTTTATTTCAAAAATCCAAAATAACAATTATTTTTGACTTTTATCTAAATAATCTGCAAATAACAGTTATTTTTAATTTTTAAATTATATGTCTTAGATAAATAACAGTTATCGAAGACTTTTATGTTACGTTATTTTATGTTATGTTATAATTGTTATAATAATGCTCTGGTTTATCCAAATTTTTAGGTAATAAAAAAAGATTCAGATTAGATGTTACTTGTTGTCGTAGTAGTTTTTTTAATTCATGGTTTACTGTTATTAAATTCACATAACGCTGTTTGCAAGTGGACTAGTTGTACATTCATATCTGCGCTTAAAATTTGTATGGAGCATTAAGCGACAAACTTGATGTGCGGTTATGAATAGTCGATCAAATCAAAATTACTGGTTTTCAAATGGAAATGTCGATGCTTGTTTTTTTACACGTTAAGCGTAGATACATATACATATATATGCGTGTAAAAACGCGGCTACTTATATGTAGTATATATTTTTCTTTAATATTCTACTTTCGTCTACAATATGACGATTTGGTATCTTCACTGCTGATTTCATATAAGGTTTTTAATGCACGCAATTTCAGTTTATTTTAAGTGATGGACAAAACTGAATGATAGTAATCAATATATGCTAAGAAAATTGAGTTGGCAATGGAAAAAAAAATTGAAAAGTGTGTTTTTTAATGAGTATTCGATACTACGAGTACTTTGCAAAGTATCGAGTAAAATCACCAAATAAGGTATCGAGTATTAAAGTACTCATTTTTGTACCCTCAGTATCGATACTTACTCAATATCGATAGTATCGTTCGAACCCTAGCCCCAACGTCAAGGAGCAGAACACGAATTGGAAGGCGCATTCGGTCAAACACGTAGAAAACGTTAGAATCGAATATGATATACCCACATCCAATAACCTATGATATAATTTTAAAACTATTTGGGGGTTTCCCTTAAACTGGAAAAAACTCAAATTTTTATTGAGTGGTCAAAATTTGTTCGAAAATGAAAAAACCGGTTTATTAGATATTCGAAAAATTAAGATTTAAAAAGACCAATTTGAAATTGAAAGTATAATTACAGTTAATCTACAAAATTGCCAATCAATGCGAAGTAAGCTTCAGAACAATTGTGTAAATACTTGATGACATATTTGACAAACAAAAAATGAAGACCCCTTCCCCGCGCATTACAATCCAAACAATGTGCGCACTTGTGAAAGGCATAAGCCGTAAACAACTACAGTTATGTGCACAATAAAAATAACAATAAAAGTAATGCCGAAATACAGCCACCAACAATACATCTACGAATAACTCAGGGAGAAATAGCAACAGCAAACTAAGTGAAAACAAGTAAGAGCAGCGCTGGTTTCGGCTATACCTTTCATGAACATGTGAAAATCTTACTTTAACAGATTACTGCATTTGAAAAAATTTATATATTCACAGCATACATAGATAGAGGAGATACATATTTTAAAAAATATCATATATAAACAATCAGAGGTATGGCAGATATACCTTATATAGCACCAATCTAAGTGAGCTTCGCTGCTGTGTGATCGGTATGTAAACTGGTAACACAACTTAATGAGCTTAGCTTCCTACATAAAGGAGATATGTTGCAAAAACTGGTAGCTGAAAAATCAGTGGTATAAGAGATAAAGCTTATACCGCATAGATTTTGACGATTTTCTCAGTAGACTTTGTATCATTTATAAAATAGCTTACGAAATTTATCGGTTTTATCTGTCCAAAAAGAGTTTTACAGTAGAACGTCATATCTGGACAATCAGTTGTATGGTGGCCATAAATACCTTATAGTGGCCCGATCTTTGTTAATTTTACTGTAAACTTGCTGTTGATAATGAGTGAAAATAGTGCGAAATTTCATGTTCCCAGCTGCATAGATGGAGGAGTTATAACGAAATATCTCATAGCTGCACAATCAGTTGTATGGGAGCTGGGGGTGGTGCGATTCTTCCGGTTCCGACAATCGATTAATACATTGCAACAATACACCCACCTACCAAGTTTCATCCGTATATCTCGAAAACTGAGAGACTAGATTGCATACAAACAGACGGACAGGCGGGCATGGCTAAATCGACTGAGCTCGACGTTCTGATCCTTTAAGTATACATTTTAATGGGTCTATCTCTTCTAATTCTGATACTTACACACATCGGACCAAAGTTATAATACCATTTTATACTCATAAAGGGTATAAAAAGAATAAAAGCATAATCCACAATTGCTTTCACGGAAAGTGAAAAAATCAGACTAAATGTATGTATATAACAGTGAGTGTTAGCAAGTCATGGTAAAAGTGCCTACGTAAAATTTCACATCAATGCCACTTACTCAAGCGTTATACCGCAAAAAGCACAAAGGCAAATAAAGCAGAGGGGCATCCAGAACAACATACCTATGAACACATATGTATGTATGTATGTATGTATGTACTTATGAGCACACATACGCATGCAGCAAAACATCCATGCGAAACGAAAGAAGTAGCCATGGTGGCTGGTCAGTTGCATATGGCTAACAACAATGGCGCAGGATAACAGGACAGCAGAATGCCAACATAGCCGTGGCGGTGAGGCGTGGTATATTGCGAGCGGGCTGTATGGTAAGCCATTCGCATTGGCAGAAGAGAGGGGGAGGAATATTTTCTGCAAACTTTTGCACAAAAATCGGCAAAAATTGCAGAGGGCAGGACAAAAAAGGACAACCGGGGAATGGTGCTGTATGACATTGGCTGCTGACGGCTGACCGCCACACGCGAGCGCTTTGTAAACAATATTTACGCAGCCCAGTACACATCCTCGGAGTTATGAAATAAAAAAGCAAATAATGTCAACCACAGATGGTCATCACAGCTTATGCTGGCTAAAGACTACTGTCAACTCGGGCAAATCGCCATTCCATTGCTTTTCGGTACTTTGCTCATTTCAGTTTGTGCCATTTCAGCATTCAAGCGCAATAAATCATTCACCAATTGGAAGTGTTAAGCGGTGGTGAGGGAGTTTGCTGGTTGAGTATTACGGGCTGGTGTGAACTGTTGTAGCAGTTATGCCAAAAATGCAATTTTGGGCATATGCAACACTTGGCGAGCAAAATATCTGCTGTCACACAAATGAAATATATGGATATGTATGTATACATATATGAATAATATGCATGCCCATTAGGGTGGTCCACAGTTCCTTCCCCCGGTTAATATTTAACGGTGCGGCCGGGGGTTTGAAGTTTTTCATATATTTTGCATTGTAGAAATATATTTTACTTAAAATCGTTAAATAATTTATCCTGGTCTTACCCTCTCACTGAGTTGTTGATACAGGTATTGTAAATTCATAAAATTTAGTACTTGGAGCCAAAGAATGTTGGCTGGGGGTGGACGTCGTAGTGAGATTATCTTCATTATATTTGGAGAAAGCGAGCAGGGTACACCTAGTGATAGAACGATTCGAATTCTTTTCATGATTACTGATTAGTTTCGAGAACTCGATACTTTTCGGCAAGTGCTGAGTGAGTTTCGCGAATAGGGATGGTCGTGGGATATGGTATGGGGAAGATCTTTAAAAAGTACTTCACGATTTGCAGGTTTTACGGGATTTACATGAAAAGCTGTTTTCGTCATTAATAAACCTTATGGAAGGTGGCGACCGGGAACGACTTCGCAAATCGTGAAGCACCAGGAACGCAACTAGTATCGCCAACGTAGGCAATAGGCTAGGGTCAGAGAAGAAGCCCTTGACATTACTATGGGCAACAGACTGCCTAGTTCTCTGATAACACAATGGTGAGTTTATTCTGAACCCTTCTTGTCGGGTCATAGAATTAAAGAACGAGACTAGGACAACTGACCACTGAGAGCTACAATACAAAATTTATTTGAATGGTATTATTGCAGACGTCCTCCTACTTTATTACCATGTACTTCCGGCCGCTGCATTTTGGCTAAATGATATGTATTATTGCGGAGGATCACGAAGGATTTTATAATTTGCTAGACGTTTTCGGCTGGGCTGAGGTCAGCAAAGTACCCAGCCACCACTCGTATTTGCTCTCTCTATTTTGCTCAACGTACGGGATATAATCACTCTGCATGAAATAAAGAGGCCCTGGTCCACGTGAGCTAACAGCTCCCCACGCCATTACCGAAAGAGGATGTTTTATGGGTAGTTGGATATATTCGAATATACATACAAATTTTACATTATTCCAAAACCCTTGTTGTTCTAGTCTTTATACAATTTCAGTATCAATTACATAATTTTTTCTAAGTCGCGTTTTTCTGGGCCCTATAAGATACATATCACTATCTAAAGGTTAAAAGGTGCCAACTCTAATTTTGCATTAGAAAGCTCAATAAAAATTGGTGAATATACATATTACATATAAATACATAAATAATAAAAACAAATTTTAAGATCTCTTTGAAACTCTTTTATTGAAGTAGCCTAATGGTGACAACATCGTTTTTCAAGTAAGGGAAAGAAGGGTATTGTGGATTCAGCAGCTATTGAGGACCACCTATTTAAAAAAAAAAAGTGGAGAGTCATTTAAAATAGCGAGCACAAATGAATTCTCTGAAGGGAAACCAATAAAAGTATAAAAAAATGCAGTCAAATATTGTGTTTGGAGATATATGTATTATATGTCATATGCATTGGATTTTGACCCCTTTCCAGGAAAGGATTGCTTGCACTTTAGGATTTAATTTATCAACTAATATGAAACGTGCGTTTTATGTCAAGTCCTATATTTGTGCATTACACGTTTTTGTGCTAAAAATTTATTTATTTAGATTTTGAGTGCTTATTATTAATTCTTTGAAACGTACAAAATTAAAAAAAACTACACTATTTGCATTTTCGAAGTGTCAGCTATTGGTGCTAATAATTTTATAAATTTTTATTATTTTCATAATTTTCTGGAATGAAGACAATCCATAGTCAGAGAGTGAAACTCCATACAACAGTCGAAAATATTCTGAATTGATTAGTTCGGTTAAGTTTCTGTACCACAATAACCAATGTCAATGACACTTCCCTTTGAGACCTATAATAAACGTTCAAAAATTTTATTCAACTTGTTGCTCATTTTTTCTAAAATACAAAACAATGCATCTTCGATTATCCATTTAAAATGAGCTAAAACTCGGATTTCCAATTTTTCTACAGAAATTTTTCCTTATATAGTCCATAATACCCCTCGCTCCCTTATTATGTTATAGTAGTTTTGCAAAATAATTCAATGAATATCGTCATGCATGTACAGGGATGGGCAGAGAACGGGCACACAATGGGCTAGCTTTTCTCAATCAGCCTTACGGCCAATACCATGTGAATAAATCGTTCCCATAATTTAAGATGCAAAACAAAAACCAGTCGTGAAAAATTGTTTTTGTTTTGCTTTATAGTTTTTGGGAATACTTGTTCACATGGAATTCGCGATGAAGCCGAATATTCATCGCTATCTGGATGTTAAGGTTGACTCGATGTTAAAGGATTTTGTATCTGTACCTCGATGAGTTGCATTAATGAAAGCGTAATAATTTAGTAAATCTCGCATTATCTGACTTGTCTTAGAGTTGAGTTTGAGTTGAGTTATATCCACAATTAAATACGATATTCTTGGTTGTTACGAATGACTTTACATAAAACCCCTAAAAAAAAAATCTTGCGGCCGGCCCTGATTTAGATACATATTTTCGGACTCTATCGTACATATCGCAAATGATTTTGACGATAAAGCGTACTTGAGGAAAAAAACATGCCTTTGGATAAATGCGAAATATAATTTTTTTACCATAAATTTTCTTTTATTTCATTTTAGTCATTTTATCTGTTATGTTTTTAATGTTGAAATCCTCTGGCAAATTGCAGCCGATTGTGGCGACTATTTTAGCAGCCACCGCAGAGCCGACAATCACACAGGCGCGTATTCATAGTCCAGCAACTAAGTCGAAACTAACAAAGTTGCAACTTAAATTTAAGTACCAACTTANTTTTAAGTTGGTACTTAGCCAGAAAAGCCGAAACTAAGGCGACTATGAATAGCTTTAGTTGTGACTAAGAAAAGTTTCGACTTAGTTGAGTACTAAATATGACTATGAATATGCGCCACAGTCTTTTAATTTATAATTATTCAGGAAGGTATGCAAAAATCACGAAACAAATGAATCACCATCGTGTCGATAACCTTTTCATCAGGATCTACGATACAACTGCGACAAAATACCTCAACGACTTTGGCGGAGCCATACTCAACATTGCCCTATAATACCGTGCTTGTCCATCGTAATAACCGCGATGCGAGGCCCGCATTTCTTGTCGAATATCCATTTTACCGCCTTATCTAGGTCGTCGCCAAATCCCATTTTATCCGCCAAGTACGATTCGCATACCAATTTCTTGATTACATCAAAATTTTTGCGTACAATGTACCCTGCGCTCAAGTTAAGTACCAGCCAGCGACGCCCGCTCACATTTCATTTTTCAACATATACGGACATAGTTCATGGCAGTTTGGTATCATAACTGATCTGCTTGCACTCAACCGGACATAAAAATGTAACTCCTCTTCCACGCGGTTTATATGCTTCACGGTGAGCTTGTCGGAAGCGCCGATGAACGTGTTGTACACGAGTGTGTCCTTATTATGAGATTAAACTGGTATATAGAATCCCGGCTGGTGACTGAGGGGTCAGGGAGGTTATTTTAGCCCCTTTTAAAGACTTTACAGGGCCTAGATTGTGTGTATCTGAAAATTCTAAAGTGTAGGGGATACAGGCTTATAGTGGCTCTGATAAGAATTTTTAGCGCACGCCTAGCGGAAAAGAAAATGGGAAGGTCTCAACCTTCCAGTACTTAGAAGCGTAAACCTAAAGCTGAAAATAGTCAAGCACGTAAACCTACCGGTACGTAAACCCAAGTCAGCTGACACGATCTCTCTTACCAAAGCGCCGTGTAAATGAAAACTCAAAACCGCAGAATTTTTCAGTAGTTGTAGCCCGTAGCGCAGAAATCGGCGGAATTTAGATATTTCCGTGTCAGCTGATTTCTTCCTTCTATAGATGGTTGCCACTTCGTCAGTTTGGCAGATAGTAAAAAAGTTATAAGTTCCTATTCAAAATACATTTAAAATATTTGAAATTTACTATTGAATAAGGTTTTTTTGTTGAAAACTAAGTAGTTTATATTTAGCTACGATCTATTATAACAGGAAAAATTGTAGTTGAAAAGGTAAGTTTATTAAAAGGCATTGATGAGTGGCAACACTGTAGTAAGCTACACTGAGGGGGTAATCGACAAAATTCTGCGTATATAGACTGCGTTTAAGTATACGTTCTGCGTTCTTGACTAATTTCAGCTTAAGCCTTTCCGTGGATGTGAAATATATGTGGGTAACTCTGTGTGGATACGAAACTCGCAGGGAAAATTTACGTCGATCTGAATGTAAATCGAGCGCTAAAATTTTTCAGACAGTGTCGAAGGACCTTTAGTAAGACCTGGGAAAGACCGGCTAGGGTATTGTAAATATTGTAAGGAGTTTAGTATTTTCTTAGCTCTACAGCCGCATTTAGGTGAGCATTAAAATGCCCCACAATGATTCCAAAAGTAAAACGCAAACGTTGAGTCTTAAAGTTGGAATGTTTTATTCGGCTCATCGCCGTTCTTTTATATGCTTACAATCTACCTTATGAGTAATCTAATTTACAAACTTACATTTCTAAGTTGTTAGTCATGCTTATGATTCTACGTTGTTGTGCATGCATACATAAATGTATATGGGTTCAATCGAGTTTATGTTATTGGAGAAGTGCAGCGCAAGCTAAATTGATTTGAGTACTTTGGCCTAGTTATTGCCAAAAGTATATTGAACTTTTTACTTAATATTGTGTGAACATTTTGTTTTGCTTAGCTGTCATGCTACAGTATTCTGAATATACCTAATTTTGGTCAGACCAAACATCACGTACTCTGCTGTACTATGGTTGCACAGAACTATGCTCTAAACCTTGGTTCCTTTCTTAAACTGACTAGAAAGGAGCGTATGTATAGGCAATACGGGCGCCATGACTACAACGACAGGGCCGGCTCTTAATGCTTTGTTGGATTTGCCACCTCTGGATTTAACGATCTTTTTGGAGGCAATGGGAACGGTGTGTCGATTGTACTCCTTTAGATAGTGGCACGACGATCGGAGTTCCGGGCACAGGGAGCTGTTTAGAAGGTTGTCAAAGCAATAAATTTTGTTCTTGTCGCCTAATGACAAACTGATGCCAGGAGTCTTCTTTGGAAGAAACTAAATCGTTAGATTTCCGACAAGGCAGTGAAAACTTTCTATACCGACGGTTCAAGGACTGAAAATGGTACTGGAGCTGGATGGCATCTGGGCGGTAACTTCAGATATGAAGTCTTTGCAATACTGAAAGTGTCAGACTGGATAATTGGCGAAAGGTGGCGCGGACATAAAATCAGAATCTGCAGTGACAGCCAAGCTGCTCTAAAGGTCCTGGAAACCGCTTGCACCTGTTCAAAGTTAGTCCGGGAATGTAAGTTTAGGCCGAACTCTGTTGGAGTGGAGTGAACTAGAACTTGTGTGGGTGTTAGAACACTACGGTGTTCAAGGTAATGAACTTGCTGATGAATTGGCGAACTGCGGTTCTCTGGAGCGCCCAATTGGACCGGAGCCGATTTTGAGGCCAAGCACTGCGGGAACGAGCCGGTGCATCAAGGATCTCATAAGAAAAACTGAACTGACTGAACGAACTGGCTGATGGATTGAGGAATTGCGGTTCACTCGAGCGTCCAATTGGACCGGAGCAAATTTTAGGGCCAAGCATAGCGGGAACGATCGGGTACATCAAAGATCTCATATATAAAACTCATTAGAGCCGTTGTTGTGATATTGACATCTGTCACACCACAAAGTGTTTCCTGAAGAGGCCTAACAGAGTCGTCTCAAAATTCCTTCTCAGACAAAGGAGTAATCTACGAGCGCTGATAGGACTGATTACGGCGCAGACTCGATGGGAGCGGCATATGGTCAGCAGAACTCTCATCGACGATCAGTTTTGTCTTGTTTGGAGGATGTGGATAGGAGAGAACATCTTCTCTCTCACTGGCCGACCTTTGCCAGACTTAGACGGTACATTTTTTGGTCGGACGTATTGGGAATGGACGATATACATTATCTTTCCCTCAAAAAACTGCTAAGTTTCATAAAGGAATCTGGAAAGTTTGCAGAGGAGTAATGAATTCCCAACTTACCTATATATTCCTTTCCCCTAAATCCTGTTTTTAGGCCTTAAGTACAATGGGCAACAATGCCTGAGTGCTTGGAAAAACAATTATTTTCTTGGTTTTTTCGGCCACCCACAATTCCATTCGCAGCTGCTAATTCCTTCGCTTCAATGGATTTTCGACATATGGCGCCGAAAGTTACCATCGGGCGACAAAAAAGTGTCGGATATAATCATCAATTCAAAGCTGGTTAGTATTTTTAATAATATGTGCTGAGCCGATGAATCCATTTAATTCAACGAATTCGATCGTGGCTTGTTCTAACAGTTGTGAGTTGATAGCTTTCTTAACAATTTTTTTTATGGAAACTTTAAATTTTAACAGTAGTTGCTGGTTTAGTGTTACTTCTTAAAGATGGAAAATGATGATTTCATATGAGATATTACATACAAAAATTTTGTTGCCAAATTATGAATATCTTAATAACACGGATTATCGTTCAAGAAATATGTTTTTCAAAACGGTATAACAAATTTTTAGGCACGAGTAGGATCTTCATTCCTTTACCAAAAAGTAGTGCAAGGGTTCCTTTAAAATGTATGAAAATAATAGCCGNCAAGAAATATTTTCTTCAAAACGGTATAACTACTGAGTAGACAGAGTAGGATCTTCATTCCTTTACCAAAAAGTAATGCAAGGGGTCCGTTCAGGATCTACGAAAAGAAAAGCCGCATATACTCGCGCCAAAAAGAGTGGCGGCCACTTTTATTACGCTAGACCAACTTTAGCAGTTATTCCAAATAACATAAAGTATATAAAACACTACGGATTAATGTAATTTTTCTATATTTAGCATCGTATTATTTATAAGATGTGTCTCGACAAACCTGAAGTAAATTTTCAAAAACCGAAAATAACGAATCCAGTAGGTGTTAAGAATTAAAAAAAAAAATACTAAATTTTCATGAAATTTGGCATTTTGAGGTTCTTAAGTTCGCTTATTAAAATTAAATTAAATTTCGAACTAGTTTCAGAAAATTCAAAATTCAAAATGCCATATGGTGTCCGAGATTTAAATAAATTGTTGAATTTTTTTGAACTGGGCTATTTAGAGGTTCGCATTCATGGCAACTCCGAAGGCTATTATCGGAAGTTATCGTTACCGAATATTACGCCCTTCCTTACTGGACACATCTGTTATTCTTCTGTATCCAATATGGCGCCCAAGAATTTACAAAATTTCTAAATTTGCATGACATTTGGTATTGCCTTTGTCAGTAGGACATTTTTCTGAGGAAGCCCAGGAAGCTTGCAACAAATGGTATCGCGAGCATAACACTCGAAAAATGACCAGGAAGGAATCTGATCCTGTTATATCCAGTATGAGACGACCCCTCTTCGAAAAGCAGATGCCAATGAAACTTTTTTCAAATTAAATGAAACCTTTTTCAGGTTAAGCAAAACCTTTTTCAAATTAATTGAAACCTTTTTCAGATGATGCGAAACCTTTTTCAAATTAAATGAAGCCTTTTTCGGATTCAATGAAACTTTGTTCAAATTAAATGAAACTTTTTTCAGATTCACTGAAACTTTATTCAAACCAAATGAAACTTTTTTGAAATTAAATGAAACTTTATTCAAATTAAGTATTAAACATTTTTAAATTAAGGAACAGGAAATCAACTTAACCTATTAATAGCCGTTTGCGCCATGTCTGGCTAACACTAAAGGCTCTGTTATGCATATTTGGCATTGCTTGAGAGTTGTCACATAAGGAATCTGTTAAATGAGCTTCGCGTGTAAGCTGTTACCCAACGCACAGCATTACATATGTAGAAGTCTGTTGGTTTTTGATTTCTACGTAAAAGCACACACAATTACTCTCCCTTCTCACTCACTCGCTTAAGCGAAATGTAAACTTTGGCATTTGCATAACAATTGTCTAATTATTTTCTTTTAACTTAAACAAACCCTATGGATTAGAGCACAGTCTAATCACGGCAACATTCAACTTCGGTTCAAGAATAATTTTGACACGCCCATTTCTCTTTTCCTTTTCACATCATCCTTTACATGTACTCCCGAAAACAGAGATATTTGAAGTTTTATAAAATGAATAAATTATATGATTTGCCTAGGTACCAAAACCACTCGAAAATCACAGCAAACCAACCAACCTACCAGAGCTTTATTTTAAGAAATGAAACCACCAATTTTGGTCCAATTGGACCGAAACGGCAACACTGTATTTAACATGCCTTGACCGTAAGAGAAGCAACACGTAACAGGTAATTCAAAGTAATCCAAAAAAGAAGTTTCATTTCATTTGAATAAAGTTTCATTTAATTTGAAAAAAGTTTCATTTAATTTGAATAAAGTTTCACTGAATCTGAAAAAGGTTTCATTTAATTTGAAAAAGGTTTCGCTTAACATGAAAAAGGTTTCATTTAATTTGAAAAAGGTTTCGCTTAATTTGAAAATGGTTTCATTTAAACTAAAATGCTATATTTTGCAGAAGTTGTCAATTGAGAAGTTGCGTCCAAAGCATTTAAAGCATAAAGAGTTCTTGTGTTTTACCATTTTATATAAGATAGTTAGTTCTAAAAATATAATGCTTTCGTTTTTGAAAATCATGTTAGATTTTAAAATCATCATTATTATTAGCGGAAAATTTTATTCGACGCAGCCCTTAATACACTTTTTTTAAGAATATATAAACGCCTTTTATAGTAATAAAAAGAACTTGATATTTTATTTAAGCATTTTCTTTTAAGTATTAGTTACTATTCTTTTACATTGACATACAATACATGTTTTTATTATTGTAATCATTTGGTCAAGATTTCCGTTATTGCTTTGCGATAAAAATTTGTTCGTTATTATACAGTTGATTTATACATATGTATGTATATGTATAAGGCACTTGCAACCATTTAAAATAACTTTTGAATGTACTTTTAATGTATAAAAAAATACATATGTATACATTAAAATCTAACTTTTGAGTAAAAACAACCACAAAATTTAAATTAACAATCTTCTTCTGTATGACGAACGATAAGCAAAACGAACGATTCGTCTGCAGACCTCTCTGATTGCGATTTTAAACTCTATCGGTCGTCTTCGTCTTGCATTTCATACATTACGTTGCAATGGCCTCGGTTGCGTTTAAACCGGCTAAAATGATGCCGCCAGACAAATTTTTGAAGCATTCCTCTGCAAACGAACCGTTCGTGTTGCCTATCGTTCGTGATACAGAATAAGGCTGTAAGTTTCATATGTATAAATACTTATACATATATGTATGTATGCACATACTGGATGAATTATTGAAAGTTCCACCGTGGGAAAAGGGGCTGAAATGTTATATGTATCTAAAAGCGATATTAATACAGTCTGTAAGGTCATGAAAATAAAATTATATTTACTCAACTTTATACATACATATATTTTGTGCAAATATGTATCGCTAATTAGTTTAACACAAGGCAAACTAGATAAAAAAAAGTGGGAGCAAAATACTTTCAAATAAAGCGCAGTATGAAAAGTGTGACTTATGATACTGCTACGAATGTTTAAACGCAACCAGCCTAATTAGCTTTGCAGTGCACCTTTTATTTGTATGCCTTTAGTGTGGAAGCATATATTAAAAACATGAGTACTTCCATCTAAATTTTTAAGGTGGCTGCGCTATTTCTAAACTATTAGTCATTTTTAAGAGATTCTATAAATAACCTATTTTATAAGCAGAAAGGGCAAATATATAATAATTTATGGAGATTGAAGTGACAGTAGCGCGCGAATTTTGCATCGTTTAATTGCTACCCACTCACGGCTAGAAAGTCATCACACATGCAAGGTATGTCAGTCCAAATACATTTATGAGTTCGTGTATCGCTTAGATGGATGTCAATATGAGTGTGGTGTGCTTAAAAGGAACACTTGAATACATAGAGCTTAAGTACTTTTAATGGTGCATACTTCGTTATTGTTTATTTATCAGAATTCCCATTTTATATTGCTTTGTGTGCCGGATGAAACATGAAAAAGATGAGTCAATGCGAAAGTATTTACAACAATATGAATTATGCCGTGAATTGAGACCAATTTACAAAGCCTTATCATGTACTATACTATGAACAATGAAGTGTTAATGAGGGCAGACGAGAATTTTAAGTGCACGGGACAACGGCTACAACCTTAATCATATTGTATAATGTGTATATGAGCTAAGCACGAGTTTGCTTAGCCTAACGTCGAGTAGATTGTAGATAATTCGGTACAATTGAGTGTACCTTAAGTTTCATAGCTGTTCTGTTATATACACGCTCTCGATACTATCGCCAGTCAATCATATTTTTATGGTAGATTACAACCCACTACAGTCACAACTTTGGCCGCTACTTCACTTGCCACGCGCACACATTCGCTCAACGGACGCTTCTGTAGCCATGCGTGTAAGAAAGCCGCCACAAATGCATCACCAGCACCCGTTGAATCGACAACCTGATCTACACGTGGCACGTGAAAAGATTGAAACATCACAGCACCTGGAGGTGAGTATTCATCTTCGTAATTTGTAATCAACTGCACACACTCACGACCATTGGTCACAACAATAACTTTAGGTTCGCTGCATTCCTCCATCAAATGTTTGGCTGCATCATCGATCGATTCAAAGCCCAGTTGCTTGGCAAAAGCCATATGTTCCTTATGATTACCAAATATGAAATATGCTGCATGCGCGAGCTCGCGCAAGTGTTTAAAGTTTTCTTTTATAATATACTCAGCGTTTAAATTAATTGCTAAACGGCGCCGCTCTCGGATATAATTCTTAACAATGAAGTCACAGACTTCTTGGCGTTGCGGTACGAAGAAACCTTCCACGTAGAGTATCTGTTTTCGTTCGATTGGACGGAGGAAGACCTGTGTCTCATCACGTTCAGCCTTTTTAAGATGATCGACGGATAGCTTAGCAGACGCACCAATATTGGCGTATAACGCTTTTGCCTTGGTGTCTTTATTGACAATGCAAACACACTGGCCGGTGGGCACGTCACTGACCGTGGCGAGTCTGGGAAAGAGTTTGGTGAATTTTAATGTGTTAAGTTAATATTTTACGTCATAATATACAGTTAATTCAATAAACTAATATACGAATATAAAGAACGCTATTGTTTGCGAATTCTCACGCTTCCGGTAATTGCCTAGTTAAATAAATATAAAAATCGTGACTTTGATGGAAATAAAGTGGCAACCATATAGGTTATCTATTCATTTTTTGAAGTTAAATCCCGCTTGCTGCCCATTTAAATGTGGAAATATACAAGTTATGCGGTTTCACAAATGGAAAAGGCGTCTACACCAACAAACGAATGGAAAAAGGAATGTTCATATTAGACAATATTTAATATATATATTTTTTAAAAAACTCAGATGAAATGTTTAGCCTAAGACACGTACGATTGGTGTATTTGCAAGCATTTTTCTATAAACTTAAAAATATGTACCTAAATTCTACGAGCAAACTTTTAAATTTGGAGTTCGTCACTTTTTGCAACCAAGGGATTACTTTAAGTAAACGTAAGACATATAATGAGCGCAAATCTAATTTAATGCATGTACTATTTTAATTTCCATTCTAGAATTTGTATTTGTATAAGTATTTATGTATATTGAAATTTATGACTACTCTGAGTTAAACAATTCTTTATAATATTATTATCAACTAAACGTTCCCGGATTTTCTGAGAGAATAAATGGTGTAGCATTTTTGCGTCTTGTTGCTTTTTATATACTTTCCTAAATAATGTGAACAGATAAGTATATACATACATACATATGTACATATGTAAAACAAACAACTGAGATTAAGATAATTTTCACATGTACCTTGATATTAAAGTGCACATACAGTAATGAACATTCGTATAAATGTATTCATAAATATGAAACAAGAATCCGCTAGGGATTAAAAAGTCGTGAGTCAATGACACATGCAACAGAGTTAATTTGAGAAGTACAACGGTATTTGAAACCATTACCAATGCATGGAACAAAGAAAACATGATAATGGCACTACGAAACGTGCAGTAGTTTAAAGGGCTCACATTAGTGGGCGGTCAAGTGTAATAAAAAAAAAAATGCCATCATGTATTAAAAATTGGGGTCTGTTACCAAATAAATTCTACTATCCAGAGCGTTATTTGAATGCAGTGGAATGTGCAAGTAAATGAAATTTTAGTCAGGGCAAACAAAAACTTTTTGAACAAATGGCGGAAATGCAAGACATGATCTGAACCCTTTGTAAGGCATTTTTACCTATTTACCGAGGCGTGACTTGAATTACCACACGCCACGCTGCAGAGCGTGACTATTCAAATGCGGGGTCTCATTTTAGTTGTACGTGCCCGCACAGTAGATGCAACTAGAATTTGTGCGTAGCTAAACAATGATGGTGTTAATATTTTTTAGTGGAAAGTACGCAATTTGCGATATGTACGCGAACAAAATTGGTTGATAGCGCCTTTTTAATGACGCATAGTATATACATATATGCATACATAAATATCTATATACATATGTATGTATGTACATACATATTTATGAATATAGTTTGAACAAATGTACGTAGTAAGTAAATACATTTGAAAGTACATAATAACACTTAGTCACGCACACTTTTTGTATGCCAACTGGGAATTCCTACATTCTCACCTTACTTCAACTTCACGTTCCTGTAAAATCTCTTTCAACTTCTCTGCCGCTTTATCTTCACCAACAGCACCAATGAAAAGCGCATCTGTGCCGAGTTGTTTGAGTATACGCACTGTGTTCAAAGCGGAACCGCCGGGATTCACTTCACATTGTACACTATGCACCAATACATTCAAAAATATAAACAATTGCAAATATAAAATATGTCAATATTAACAACCAGCTGATCAATAGGCAATTGCACACTTACCGCTCGGCAGCCTCAGCTGCTAACTTGGATAAAGTTTCTGCATCTAACTCGCCTTTCGATTCTGCCGGTATTTGAAAGCGTTCCAATAAATCTGTTTCGTCATTCTGAAGCTGCGCGGTGTGATCTAGCAGCACGTTACCAAAAGCAACAACTTTGCGTGGTCTAGTTGTGCGGGGGATGTTAGAAAACGTCAAACAAGCGGAAACAGCATCATTTCACATTAATTACGAAACACTAGCATTATAAAATATGTATAATTACGTATTTGCACAGCTATTATCGCCGTAAACATATCCGGAGACTTTTGTGTAAAGCTCTTGCAGGTATTCCATGGTGCGATTGAAGAAAATCATTAAGGCACAAACTCCCAACTGCTTTAACACAAAAACCCAAACGCGAATATTCTGTTAAATCAATAAAAGTGACTTGAATTTTGTATCGGATGAAGGTAATTGACTACTTTTCAAGTGCACCAACAAACTCGTCAACAGTAGGCTTTCGACTGAATCCGTAGCTACCACAAGATTGAAGGTTGGCTCTTTCGGCCCGCGCCGCCGCAAAGCTCCGACGAACATGGCATGAATCTAGCTTATTGTGAGATGTATTTATTTCCATTTGCTTTTGCACCATTTCGTTGATTCCTCTACAACTTGCTTTGGTCATAATTTATTAAAGTGGGAAGCCGGTGCTCTCACAACTGCGTTATTGTTCACAACTTCTTTATATCTTGTTGGGAGAAAAGACTTATTTTTGGTAAATTTTTTCGTATTTTTGTTATTTTTTGTTTGTTTGGCCAGGGTTGCCAAACATTGGAACGTGTCAAAAGCTGCTATTCAATTGTTTGTTTGATATGGAAAAAGGTTTCACAAGCAAATAGATTTCAACAATCTAGAATTTTTGTGAAAAGAAATTAAAAATATACGCCATTTTCGAGACCAAATAATTTGAAAATAAAATCAAATCAGCTGCTCTACTGATACTACCTGTTCAATGTGCCTTGCGCCTAAGCGAGTTAAAAAAATCACGCCAGTCGTTTCTCTTCCTCCCTCCACTTGGTCTATATTCCCAGTTTCCTTCAACCAAAAGCGAAAAACGAAAGGCAACAACGAAACTTCGTCATTTGAAAAAACGTTAACTGGAGTTTAAATGGACAAATACAGTGACTCAAAAAAGCACTTGGTGATTTTTTTTATGTTTTTCAAGTAAAATTTTTTTTAATTTTTTTTTTTAAGAATATTTTTACGCTTTAACCAAACCTATAAAAATCAAGGATTCAAGCTAAATACAGCATATAGAAATATTCAAAAAAAATTATATATTTCGAAATTTTTACTCTGAATTTTTAGAATAATTTATGGTATGAAGTTGTATAGCCTATAATATTTGATTTTGTTATTTTTTTTTGAATTGTTTGCATTCAGTCTTTTTGGTTTTTTATCCATTTAATTACTGCCAATTATTGATTTAATTTTGCAAACAATCATAGTGCTTAGTTACACTTTTCTTTTTATTTAAAAAATAATTTGAAATATTTAGGCAATCAAAAGTTTCTAGAAATTCCAGTAAAATGAGTTTTGAATGGAGGACGTTATGTTCGCCTTCCATCGATATACATTTGTATGTATGTATATAAAAAGGGTATATTAAAGCGTTCGAAATTTAATAAGAAAGTAGACTAAACTTTTGGAAAGAAATTTGTAGTATAAAGATATCTGCGAAAAATAAAACAGAAACGATAAGGTTTATTTGTTTTTCAAAAAAAATAATAAATGAGAAAAATATTACAAATTTACCAACTCAAATTTTTTCAACCAGGTTTGGTAAGAATTTACTAAAGTGGCAGCCCTGCTCTTGGCTACAGTAACAATGCTGTATATCTTACAGGAAAGGCCGGAATAAGAAGCGCTGGGCATAAAAAAGTCCCCTTAGTAATTATTCAAAATAGTTTTAACCAACGGAAATTGTGTAAATGGTTTAATCTGTAATGGTTTTCTTTTGTTTTTAAACAGTTTAGTTACTTATAGGTGATAGTTGTAAGTCGTTGATTATTTATATATTGAAGATATAATTTCTCGTCGAATTGTGTTTTTCTTATCACCTTACCGTAACCATGATTCATGTAAGATAACAACACTTTTCCGTTCACAGCTGACTGCTTCCTGGTTTTTGTTTACATGTGCCTCAAAACTGTTAAATTTTCAACAAACTATCGAGTACAGAGTGCAAAACCGAATTCAACATGTATTTTAGTTCCTCGTCGTTGCTTGTTAATAAAATTAACAATTATTTCTGACTTAAAATATATATTTATTATTAAACTTAACGGTGGAGTTGCTAACAGTACTTCAAAAATTCTATTTGAAACATATGTATTATTTGGACTAAACGAGGGCCTGTGCCTCGAGTGAATGTCGGCATCTAATTGCAAGAAACTGGAGCTAGTATAACCATTGGTTTCATACCAGCACGGGCTTCACGAGGATCTACATAAGGTAAATATACTTTCAAATATAATAATTCAAATGTACTACAAAATGTAAGACTCATCGTAAATGAAAATACACTTGTGGGTTTTTGGTTACAGGGAACCATGATTCAATCAATATGTTTTTGAATAATGATTGGGAGCAACCAAGACAAATTAATTCAATATTCGTTTCATGATTCAGTTGAACAGTATATACATATACAGTATATAGTCAAGGTACAAAATTAATTAAGAATGCAAGTGCGAGTTGAAAATGAAAGGCAGCCTTTAAAGAAGTAGGTGCGTTTAAGATAGCTTATTCTAGAAGTTGCGATATTGTGCACGTAAACGGAACACTTCCGCATACATGCCAGCCTGGAAACGATCCTTCACTTCTATCGGCAGATCTCGTATTAAATTCGCTATATTCTTTACAAATAATTCTTCGATTGTATTGTCTGTGTCACCACTAACCGGTGTACTGCTTTTAGTACTAACGCTTTTGTTTTGCAGTTTTTCTGGTTTATCGTAATCGCCTAAATCTGCGTCCGTTTCACGTTCAATTATCAATGGCGCTAAATCGAACTTTGACGTTTTGTTCGGAATTTCACAAGAATTTGAATAACTTGAATGTGACGAGCAGGAGTCCTCTTCGGCTATGGCATTTACGTTTATAAATACTTCATTCATTGCAGGCTCTTCTGAGCTGGAGCGTACGCACTTACCAAGTCTTGAACTACAAGCAAATTGTATAATATGTATAATAGTAGTAAAAGTATTTACTCACAACTTTAGTTGCAAAGAGGTAAAAGCTTACCGTCGCGGTACAATAGATTCCTTTAAAAATAGCAGTTCCTTATAGTATTCCCATTCATGCGCATTAAACGGGTCTGTGTCAGACGAAAAATAACCATCAGCTCTCTTCATTTGCTTACAGAACCTTTCTCGTAACAACTTCCAGCGCGCTTTGCAGTCACTTCCTGCGGGAACAAATTACTTTGGACTTGCTATACACATACTACTGCTATAACGATTCTCACTTCAATTATATGTATTATACCTGGCCTACCCGTAGCTGCGCCCACTTCTTGCCAGGCTTCATTACGTTTAACTCTGTTGTAATAATGTAGGTGTTTTTTCGCATATAAACACGGGCGATCGCGAACAGCATATATTAATTTAAAATAAAATTCGCTTTCGATTTTATGAGCCATTTTTTTAAATATGTTGCTTAAGAAATTTGCTTATGCAAAATGTCAGTCTATCGTTAGCGTTTGCTGTCAACTTTTGTCTGGAACTTAAGTAAGTCGGAGATGTGCATCAAGCAAAGCGAAAAATCGATGTATTTTTGTTTATGATCGGTTGTGACGCTTCTTTATTTTCGTTCTTTAATTTTCGGCACTGTAATTGTTAAAAACATTGTATAATTTTACTATAAGTAAAAATTGTGAAAATTATATGTCATGACCAGGTAACGGATTTTTATGACCTAAAAACCTATAAAAAAGGCAAAATAAAATAACGAAATAAGCTGGAAAAGGTAAAACAAAATAGCGAAAAAGGCAGGAAAAGGCACTAGGAATTGCAAAAAAAGCAAAATAAGGCACTAAAAAAAGACAGAAAATACGATGAACAATCAAAAAATTCATTTATTTTAGAAATGTGTATATTACAAGTAAAAAGAGAAAAATTATGAATTAGTTTCATTATATGAAAAATTTATACTTTGAATCTTTGACTATTTTATCCTTTCGAGTTTCTAACTCATAAAACTTTAATCTGTATAGTTGTAGTAACATTAAACCACAAGATGCATTTTGACGTTTTCTGGCAGCATTTTCATTCGATTTTCGCGAAGAAAAGCCTTGAATGTACTAAATGTGCGCTCGACGTAAGTTGATACAAGTGGAGCCCAATTTAAATATGGAACGTTTGAAACGTTCATATTATCAGGAATAAGGGCGTTTTCCTCGCCCTTTACAATTTTATCCACACCCCTTATTGTCTCCAACCTACGTTAGCTGAGAAAGCTGCTTTGAATTTTTCCACACCAACTTGGCAAGAGGTCCCTGCGCTTCTATAAGTCGCATGGGCATGTGTATATTTTTTATCTCTAAAAAAATATTGTAAATGCTATAATCACTTTTTTAGAGGTAGAAAAGGCAAAAAAGGCAAATATCTTAAAAAAGGCAAAAAAAGGCAAGTATCTTAAAAAAGGCAACATCAAATGTGTATATATGGAATCAGGGAAAGCTAAATCGTGGACATTCTTAATCGAATATACTCTATCTCTTTAGCAGAAAAAAAGGCAATTTCCATAAAATCCGTTCCCTGGTCATGACACACATCACTAAATCTTTCCAGTGTGTTATTTGTTAACTTTCGTGTTTTGCGGGTAGTTCGAGTGGCACTGGCTGCCTTGCTTGCAGTGTTCATAAAACAGCAACAAAAAAGCTTCAAAAAAGTGCAACAAATTTTCACCTAAATTTCGAACTTTATTCTCGGAAGTGTTTGAATTTTTCTGAATACACAGTTTTATAGCCCAATCAATTATAGTCTGACAATGTGCAAGTTTCAAGTGACTGAAAGTTAACGGTGATTTTTTAGAATTTTTTTCGCCGAAGGTGTTGCGGTTTACATCCATATACAAATAAATTGAGTTTATTCATTATATGAAAGCCAATGCGACAAAAAAAATCTAAAAAATTAACGGTAATTCGTAGCCACTTCAAATTTGCACATTATCAGACTAAAATTGCAGTGGCTAAAAAATGTGTACTCAAAAAAATTCTAACAATTCCGAGAAAAAAGTTTGAAACTTAGGTGAACATTTGTTGCCATTTTTGGAAGTTTTCTACAAATTATTAAACTTGGGTTTATATGGGGTTTGTTAGAGAAAGAACTGTATTTTAATTGAAAATTCTAAAAAATAAATAAATAAGTATAAGTGGCACACTATATCACTTTGAAATGGCGTGCTATAGATATGACCGATACTGTACGTGCATATATAAATTCCAACATGCATTCAATAGCAGCAGCTGTAGCTAAATTTTGTTCATTTTTCGTTTTCTAATTATTTTCAATTTCTGTATAAACAAGTTTAGATATAAATTTCAAATATTTATTGTTTTTATATTGGCACAAGGTGGTGGCTCACAACTTGGATCATATATGAAT
>NW_016160498.1:0-63752 GCF_001687245.7 Rhagoletis zephyria | reverse complement strand
TCTTTGTTGTACTATGTAGTAATTTCCCGCCAGCCGACGGCTCTGTGCCACTGCGTCGCGTTTTAATTTGCTGCATTATCTGCTGCCGCAGTGTGGCGTAGTGCAACAAGGAATGCTCACTCCGTTTAAAACAGATAATATTTCCGCATTTGCCACGCAAATCACACACACGCACACATCGGCGGCACATGCTCAGCAGTGTTGCCATTTTGGTGCTTTTGGGGCTGGGTTTAGCTGTTTTTATTTAAAATTGCACCAGAAATTAGCCCTTAGCTCTTTTTTTAGGCCTTTTAAATTTGAAACAGACCTTTAAGGCTCCAAAAATCTTAACTCAATTTCATAACTTTCTGCTGTTTGTGTGGAAAACACACATTTTCAACTTAAAGAGTGATTGAAATGGGCCGCTTTTATTAAATTTGTCAAAAGTTTAACATTTTCGGTACGATTTGGGCATTCTTATGCTTCAAATTTTCCTTTAAAATTGTATTTTGTTCTAACTTTTTTAGTAATATTTTTTTTTATAAAGTTTTCAACTGAAAGGAATGAATAAAAATTAACAATCTTCGTATGTTCCTAATCAAATAAAAATTTGGAAATTCGTTCTAAAATATGTAAATAAAAAATGTTCAATCGATGAGTATTGCAGTTAGCACTTTTCTTAGCTCTTTTTTAGCTCTTTAGCACTTTCTAGCTTCGTTTCTTTTTTCTGGAGATTCTAGCCCTAAATGGATATATATTTCTGGCAACACTGTTGCTCAGCCAACACGTTGAGTTTTTATCCTTTAGCATACGCGCTCGCGTGCCTTCACTTCCGTCTACATTTTGTCTACTTTGCATATTTTCATATGTGTGTATGTGTGCGCAAATGTATGCAACGATTTACAATAGCATATGAGTACGCTTATAAGGATATAAGTAAATATGCTTAAAAGTATGTACGTACATAGTAGGCGATATGTGTGTCCTGCTGGTGTCATTCTGCATGCTGTCTGTTTTGTTGTTGGTTCACCCGTGCGCCACATAATCAAGTCTCAGGGGCGCCATTGAAGTGCAGCAGACCACCGCAACCTGCTTTGGTTGGCTCACGCTCGCTCTTCATCTTCAACTGCACATTTTTTTCTTTTCTTTTCTTTCTGCCGCTTTTCGGCCACCCGCTGGCACACGTCACGTTGCGTTCGTTCGCTTAATTAACATTTGCGTTACATTTTTGTAGTTCATTTATTTAAGGTTCTGTTCTACAAGCACACCTACGCGATCCTTCGCTTTGGTACGTATAAATAAGTGCATGTGTATGTGTGTGGGTGAATGTGTTTGCGCAAGCACATGCCCAAGTTTTTGTGCGCGTTGGTGTGCATAATAACGCGCGAAGCATGTGTGCTATCGTGTCAATGGTGGGTGCCGAGGCAACGAGTAGTTCTTAAAGCAATAAGTCAATGTGCCAATTAAACATTCTTAAATGGCAAGTACAATTTTTTTTTGTTGAAGGATATAAATTTGTTTGCGTTTCAACCAGCATCTTAAATCCATTGACGGTTAAGGAAATTAAATTTATTTTACGATAAGCTTCTCATCAAGCTCTTTAATACGTCATCAACATACTAGCTGAACTGTAAACTGCATCATACTCCACAAGTGAATTTTACAATTTTTCATGACGACTTCAAAAGCAGAACTTTAAGAAGAACCTGAACAATCAATTCGAGTTACTACTGTCTACAATAAGACAATTCGAATTAATATGTCATCCAGAATGTTTAAGGGTTCTCAATCGTGATTGAGTTGTGTTCCATCCTGAAAGAAAAAATTCGTCATAGATGAATACGGTAGTGACAGGATATACTACCGCAGCCAGTATACTCAGCTGGCCTTACACCACCATCAGATTTGCACTTATGTCACTCTGTTCCAAACTTCTTACTTTAGATGCCGCATTTAATCAGAATTCTTCAGTTCTGCACCAATAAATATCGGTCCTTATACGAACGGGAAATTATGAATTCATATTACAAATGTACACAAGTTATGTAACTTGTAATGTCCTGGCAGGTAGGCAGTTTTAGTTCTTAGCCTTCCCCCACTAAGGGTTACCTTTTGTTTAGTGGGCTACAGCCATAATGTCCTCCCACCTTCTCAGGAGCCCTACAACATTTGCCTACCAGGCACCGCAGAAAGGCTGCAGGGAGCATTGGAGTCCGAATTTCGCGAAATTTTCCGCCTTTCCTTGCCAGCAAAGGCCTCATAACCTGTTGTCAATGAAAAGTTAACCTTGTTATGGAATCATTGTTTCTACTAGTCTATTAGCCTTGACTTCAGTTTATGTTGAGTTTGTTCCCTGACGTTATTATCGGAGTTAGTGCTAAATAGTTCTCAAACAAACGATGTCTTAAACGTTTTGGCAAATATAACCGGCAACAGTGATGGGAATTTCGAGGTCTGTTATAGTTTCCGGAGCACACGTAGAAAATGTAACTATTTATATAAAATTTGGTGCTGATTAAGAGTTGATTTAATACAGAGTGATAGGTTGTGTGTGTCAATTTGCTTATCAAAGGCCTCAATATTTCATACAGTCTAACCTTATATGCTATTTTCGGAAGCCCAAAAGCACGGTAACTAAATTGGATTAAAATTACAACTGCCCGATCAGCTTTGGACAATCCAGCGGCATACCGTCACCTATAGCGCCATTATTGCCCTCATGCCTTACTTTTACTGTCCTCACCTCGTTTTGTACAAATTCGCGGGATGTTAGTAACATCCCTACACAAATATGGGTCTAGGTTTTTCTTCATCAAACCATCTACCTGTGACGAATTATATTAGGATTCCATTTGCATCTCTGCAAGAACCGAGCGTATTGCATTCCTTCCCGCCAGCAACTTAAACTCTTCTACTCCTTACCTTCTTGACCAACGATCGGTTCTCTCGCTACATGTTAGCTTTATATGCTTCGTATTTCACTCCTGCTGTAATTTGACACTTTTCATCATATGAGCTGGTAAAAAAACCACCTTTTGTGCAGCGTTGCGAAGATCTTGCACAAAGGTATTCCACTAGTCGTTTATATCCGAGCGATGAATAGTTTATATTTTTAGTGATGAAAATTGGGAAATTATTGCATTTTTTAGTCGATTTTTCGAAGCTGATATTTTTATTTTTATTTTTTCACATTAAATTATTTATTGCAAAATGCAGAGAAAGTAACAATTTTAAAGAAAATTAATCATATTTTAAATTTTATAAGCTCACAATCAGAGTATAAAAAGTGTGGTTAGATATATGGATGCTGGTTTCGGGTATTAATACTTGGCTGCTCCTATTGAAAAACAAACTTCGCAAGAGCTGTTTGACAATTTTGTGACAGCTCAACTCCGCCATATAATATAAAAAATCCTCAGTTAATTTTTATTCATGACAGGAGGAAATTGAAAAGAGAGAAAACTCCCAGGGAGTTTCTGTTCCGAATCGGCCTGATTATCTTTGTAGTATTATCTGCGTATCCATCATATTGATTCTTAAGATGAATGAAAAGGAGCGATATTAAGAAAAATATAATGCAATATGACAAGCATAGAGATTTTTCAGCTTTCAAGGAAAATTTTAAAACATAGTCCTTAAGTGTGCATACCTATATTAGTAAATGCTATCGAACTTCGCAACCAATTTAGTCTGACAGGCACAATGTACTTCGCTATAGCGGACGCCGCTCTTTAGCCCCACAAACAAATATGAATATTGAAAATCAAAAGCAAACAACGAACGCAAGTTTACTGAAGGCAGATCAAATGTGATTAACTTTAATCAAGGACTTCCGCAATAGCACTCACTGCGACACCACTACAGAAAAAGCAAACACATTTTTAAATAAATATAAATATGCACTCATGTAAAAGCAGTTTTTTTTTAGCGTTTAATACACATACAAAGAAGCACACTCTTTTTAGCAAAATGTATAGAAGTGCTGTGGTGATTAACGTATGAAGTATAAACTACTTCAAAGTTGTTTTGTCTGTTTTGTACTTGTCTGTTTAACTCGAGTACATGAGAGGTTAAATTAGAATAAGCTCTGGCACACAGGAAAGCAATTTGAAGGCAAGTACCAACATAGACACATATGTAGTATATTGAAGTGACTGAGATTTTTACTAGCTTGGAGTGTAGTTTGAACTTTTAAATGGGAGTTGTGAAGAGCTGCTGCAATATCTACACACATACATATGTATGTATAAACACATGTGTGATATGCTTAGGGTTTAACGTATTAGCGAGGCAGATGAGAACGATAATTGATGTCTGGCGATTAGAAAGTTATTAAACTTTACCATGAATCCATTGCGACGCAGCAGACTAGAAAATCGGTAATGAGCGGGAGCGTAGGGAGTTTGCAATAAATAAATGAAAATATTTGCGGTGGTTTTGCTTGTGTGCTTTGGACTAAGGATAGTAGTAGTTTGGTGAATTACTCAAATATTATATAATAATAAATATGAAAATATATTTAAGTAAACACTGACTTACTAAATATTACTTGAAATTCAATAATTGCAACAGACTTATCAGAATTGCGCAATTTTCTTTTCTTGCAGTTGCATGCCCTCCGTCGCCTTATGCAAGGCAGTCCTGATCATCCTAAAGCACCACTTGGCAATAATTATCGACCACCGCAACCGCTGCTGCATCGACCGATACGCACCAACATTGATTTCAAAACGAGCAAAGTGAATGGCAAAGCTGCGTGTCCTACTATGTACCGCGAGGTTTACTATAAAGGTGAGAGTAGTGAAATTTACGTAAATATTTCGTAGTGATGAGTGAGTGAGTGATGTTTTGGGCTATGCTGAAAGCTTTCTACCTTTCATGAAGAACAGAAAATTTAGCTTCAAGCCATTACTTTAAGTATCTTAATGATTGGTTTGGGAGCTGCATATTACACTACCCACTCCACCCTCCTCCTTATACTTAGAGATAAGATTGTGCCATAAAAATGTTCATCCTTGGCGAGTTCAAAAAATAGTCAAATGCGTTGTTTTTCAAAAACTTAGGCATTCTAAGGAAAAAGCTTAAAGTTAACCGACGAATTTATTTACATATGTAAGTGATTAGTTCGTTTTCTGCAAATATTAACTACTTTTGGCGTAAATTTTGAGTCTTCAAAGTGTTGCGAGTTGGGTTTGGTACATACAACTTTTATTTAAATATGGTGAAAGAAATATCCCTGCGTTCAATTTAAAGATATTTTATATATTTATTTTAATCGAACGTTTTAGGGTAAAATATCGAGGCTTAATTTTCAAAAAAATCTAAGCGACTTTTTTTTCAAAAATGTCTTTTTGAGGCAGAAATGTTCCTAGAGTATCTATATGCATTTCTACATCAAAATAAAATTTTGAAAATATTTTCGATTACCTCGTTTTGACGGTCAGAACTCGATATTTAAAAAAGGTTAATGTTTTTAGTTACAAAACTGATTTCAAAATGAAGATGAATAAGGTACAAATACAATAATACGAAGACGAGTTTGAAGAAAAATACGGAGGCGAATACTGAGACGAATTTTAAGAAACATTTTAGGTATGCAGTTTTATATCTCGTTAAATTTTATTAGGTTAAGTTGTAAATTTCAAGACGCTGAAAAATTGCGTTGATTTTTAGCATTTTTTTTGGCTGACGGTGCTAGGCATGTTCTTCCATATAAAAGTAATTGTCGAACATACTTTATATGATAGAACATGCACAACACCGTCATCAAAAAAAATAAAAATATTAAAAATCAATGCGATTTCCTGGCGCCTTGAAATTTGCACTTTAACATACTAAAATTTAATGGGCTAAAAAATTGAATGCCTAAAATTTTTCAAAAAAACCGAATAAAAAGCTTTAAATTTTTGGCTGCATTTGTATTTTTATAATTTTTTTTTTGATATGTGGATCTATGTATATGTAATGTGCTAGACTTTTATATGTATACAAAATTTACAAATATTTAATAAACAAAAGAAAAATTGGCAAAACTGGTCAAAATGTAACTCAACTTATTCAGCGCCACAATAATAGATTGGCGCTTGGACAATGAGCCGTATGCTTAAAACCTAAGCAAATGCTTTTACTTAAAAATTTCAGACCTTTTTCTGAATTTGTTCAAATAAATGTTTGCCATTGTCTGCCAAGGGGGCGATAGAAAAAACTTGTTTACCACCAGTATAATACTGATACGAGGCTTTGTTGTCACTTATACGCCCTGGCATGCGAGTGGCTTCGGCAGGCAATTAAGCAGCTTTTGGGATCGATGGGGACTTTTGGCGTTTAATTTATGTGTATTATTACCAAACTCAACACCAAAAAGTATGCAGTTAACCCTCCCATGCCCGGCTAAAATAGGGGTTAACCTTTTTTGATGGCATATTATTTTTGGCTGAGCCTTAGATATGGACAATGGTAAATGCATATCTTCAGTTAGCACAGAAGAGTAACGACTGGAGTGAGTTTTTGGACTCGATCAAAATAGATTAGGCAGTTGCAGTGCCAAACAACAAGAAGATAAATACTTAAAAATATATTTTGAACGACAAGTAACACTTTGATATGGCGTCAAGCGTAAAAATCTGTGGGATGTTTTAAATGTTGACTTTTTAGAACTTCCCATAGTTTAGAATTTTTATGGCTCGAAATTCCTCCCATATTCAGCATATTTTTTATTAATAAGCACACGATACTAACTAATGACTATATATGTACATATGTATGTGTAGATAGCCAGTACCTGAGCTTGACTTGCTTAATTTTACTTCCACTATTTTCTCCTGCAGCTACAAGTTGGAAACAGCATTGAGGCGTAACTTGGCAGTGGCACTGACAGCGGTAGAAGCAGCAGCAATCAAAGCCAATCGCAATTACATACGTACATCTCCAACTTGAATGTGTACAAACATACATATATTTGCACAGAATCATAAAAAACATGCATGCATTCATACATACATTCACACAGCTGTACGTAAGTACACGTAAATCGGCGTGCAACAGGAGCTTCCATTAAAATTAAATTAAACTTGTGTATTAGGACTATATGAGAATTGTAAAATTGTGTAGAGTTTATTGTAGTAACATAAATATTTACATAGATATCAAATAACGCAAGTGTACATACATACATGCATAGATACATATATAAAAGATACTAAGTAGTGCGGTTATAAAAAAATTTTGCAATAAAAAATTAACATGCAAAGCAAAATTTAAAATCAATTGATTTGTGTACATATTTATATACATAGCTATGTGTAGTGACAAAATAATAAAGCATATGTTGTATAATACAAGGAAAACTATGTTTAATACATAAAATTATTTACTGTTCGGGGAACTCTGCTCCGGTTGCCCATTTTTTAGACAATTTGTGTATTTTGTGTGTTTGATATCACCTCATCTAAGTGCTTAGGGTAAGAAATTAAGACTCATTATCCCTTTTTGTTCCACTTTTAATTCGGTTGAGGTGGTTGTTTTATTTAATTATAAACCTTTTCTCAGTAGATAAGAACGAAATTGATGTTAATTTTCAATTTCAATTTAACCAATTACGAACATGTACATACTTACATATCGACACCTTCAAACCATACTATCCTAAGTCTAACTAAGTCTAAGTTGACTTAGCATGGTATTGTTTGGAAGCTTCGATATGTAAACTGGCGGCAGAAATAATAGACTCGTCGTACTTTTAAAAATTTTGGCTATATTTATTAAGTTTACTTTATGTTTAATATTTTTTTTATAAAAGCCTAGCTAGCTAAATATACAACAAACACCACATAAATCAAACAAAAAAAAAAAAAAACAAAAAATTTTCCAGAAATCAACGGTATTTTCTAACCACTTGAAACTTGCACTTTATTATACTAAAATTGAATGGGCTATAAAACTGCATACCAAAAATTGTTCGAAGAATTATGAACAAAAAGTTTAAAAATTTGGTGAAAATTGGTCGAATTTTTATAATTTTTGTACAAAGTTTGATAAGGGCCAGGCTATTATAAAAGATATTAAACATTAAAGAAATCATGGAATAATAGCCAAAACTCTTCGAAGTAAGGCAAGTCTATTATCTCTGCCGCCACAGTATGTGTATTTAAGCAGTGAGCTTTAGTAATTAGCTAAAAACATACGAATACTTGCAAAAGTGTAATCGGGCAGATGCGAAAAATTCATAAAAATTGGCTTAGAAATACAAAAATTTTCATTTAGTTGCCCAAATACTAAGCAAAAAAATATATTTTTGTAACCAGGCCCACTGAAATAGCAAATTACATAAACATATAAATATACATAGCATATCCATAAGTATTGAATTTATACTGTACATTAGGGGAGAAATAAAAGCTTATATTAAGAGAAAGTAAAAAAATTACGTAATCATATCACTAAGCGATTAGAAGAAATAAATGAAATGAACAATTAGGTAATGAAATTATAGTAGATGTAAAATTAAAATAATATAAAATAAGGCAGAACATGAAGATTTCTAGAGGTTTTTTAAAGCATATACAATATGCATTAATTTTCTTTCTGCCTCTTAAATTCTCTTTTGGCCTTGTTTTAGATTCTTGATAAGCAACAATTTTTTCGGTTGAAGTGTCACCATTTTAAAATTATCGATATTTTTTTGAACTTAAAAAAAAATCGGGCTTTTTCATGTATTTACTTTATCTGCATGTACAAACAAGGCTATGCTTAGTAAATTTTTTCTGTAAAATACTTTCAAATAATTGCCTCCCCATATTCAAATGCAATGTAGTTAAAAGATATAAAGAAATCATCATCAAATTAGGATAATTTTGGGATTTTAAACTTTTTGATATTTTCTTCCCCAAATGTGTGGAGAAAAAAGTACTGAACTATAACTGCACATTACATAAAAAAATTACGCATATTAATAGAGATTTCAGAAAGGTACCACTCTTACTATTTGGAATAGCAAAAAAAAAGTTGTATCCGATTTTGTGGGTCAAGGACTGAGACACGCTAGAATGTAGTTAATAGTTTTAAATTTTAAGTTGCTTTTGTTACCGACAAATTCCATGCTAGTTAGTACACAGGTACGTTCTTACTTGTTCCCAACATTATTTTATAATATTTCCCCTTCCCTCTCCCCTAACTTTTCCTCAAGTTTGGCATCGTACGTCTTGAACACCCTGTATACGAACTGTGGGTCAATATTAATAGCGGAATATCAACTACATATGCATCTCCAGACGAAAGAATGTCAAGAGCTTTCATTTTATCGATTTTTGAAAAATCGACGATCTAAATTTTCGTTAATCGCTTCTCGTTGGTATCAAGCTAAGGAAAAATCTCAGTAAGGTAACAAAACTTGGATTTATTTTTATCGATTATAGCTTTATTTGAACTTACGGTGGCAAACATCGTAGACAGGTAAATCAGGGATATTTCCTAACAGGAAACCCTGTGCATAGCAATCAATATACTTATGTTCTCAGAAAATCTACTGCACATTCCCTTTGGAGTCTCACAAAAAAAATTGGCAGGTCCCTAGAGAATAAGGCGATGGCCGTAAGTTTTTGCTTGAACGGAGAGAATGCTTTCGATAACACGGAACACGCGGTTGATGTTACCGCATGCTGCTGAATAGCAAGCGTCATTAAATCCGGAACCTATTTTAAATCCACCACAAGAAAGAGTCAGACTCATAGCAACGAAAAGCTGCTGGAGTGATTTCGCCTCTATTGTATTATAGTAGTATGCAATGGCATTTTCATATTAAATCAGTCATAGATAGACTAATGGGTATAAAATACTTTTGTGTAAGTATTGGGAATGAAAACAACCCTTGATCTTTGCAGGTCTCCGGAATGTAGTTGAGAGTAAGGACTCACTCAAAAATAGCATAGAGTCATTTTGAGCTTAACTCCCAAGATTGCAGCAGCTGAATCGCTGAAACACCATCTAGACCCACAGATTTGTATGGTTTGCAGGATCCTATTGCCCAAATTAGGTTCTATTTAGTGAGAAGATCTGCCGTAACTGGCTGACCTATACCCCCGATTGGCCCATTTGGTGCCTGCTCAGTGGCGCTTGGAAAATGCGTGCCCAGAAAAAGGTTCAGGTATTCCTCACCAGTTTCCGTCCACACCGTGTCCGATTTTACCAAGCATCCCCGAAAAATCTCCGTGTTTATTTCTGCCACAAAAAAGTTGCTCAAAAAAAACACCACCTTCCTTAATATTTGTGTGTTTGGACTAACGAAAGTAGGGTAGAAGCTCCGCAAATTCTTAGTTGTTGTTTCTTTTTTTTTTTATAAAATATATTTTTTATTTTCATTAGATTTACCTACTGGTATGTATGATTCTTAGGGAAACGGTCGTAAATTCAACTTTTCAAAAATCTTTCGGTAGAAAATTGTGGAAAAAAATTTGGAAAAATTGTCTGCAGTTAAAATTATTTCGGATCAAAATTGTGTATTCCAAAATTCGTAAGAATCTAATGATGCAGAGCCTAAATTCTGTAAAGTAGAATTCTGGATTCAAAATTCCGTATTTTTATTTATAATTTAATGCATTACCTTAATATAAACTATATACAGTCAGCGTCAAGACTATGAACACGCTGATCTTTTGACGAATTACTTTATTTATATTTTCCATACCAAATTTTTCTTAATTTTAACTGACTTCACAAAAAGTAAAAGGTTATCAATTCTGTATTGAAAAATCGAACAATTTAAGGATAAAGAAAATAGGTGTATTGCCAAAATTTTTCTTTAAAAATTTGCAAATTTTGCAATACAGAATATTGAAATTCAGAATTTTGCAATACAGAATTTTTCCATACAGAATTTTACATATATACAATTTTAAATACAGAGGATTGAACCTTATTAATTTTCTACTCAACCCGATTCTTAGGCGTGTGAAAGTGGTATAATCCAAATCTTAACAATCCAGTGAATTACATATGTAAATATTTATGTATAAATCAAGAAATGTAGTAACTCATAAAACTTAATACATATACATATGTGTCCTTCAAAGCTTTGAAATGAAGCTCTATGCATAAAAAAACTGCTAAAATGTATTATAGAAAATATGTGTGTAAATTAAAATAATAAACCCACCCAAAATTTGTTAAGCCATCGTAAGGGTAAAAGAAAAATGATTCATATAAAAGCATTTAGTTAAAACTTTTTGCATTTTTAATTGACCACAAATTGGACATGCTTTAAATATTTGAATTTGCGTAAACTAATTGAATTTGTGTAAATTTAATTGATTTGTTCGATTTATGCTTAGTCGTTACTTTTAAGAAAAAACGACAAACGAAAACCGCATCAAATATTTGAATTAAACCTAATATTTTATTTATATATACAAACACGATAATCAATAGACTGAGAGTGTATTAGTGTATGCTGCTGGAAAAAAAATTCAACTTTTTCATATGCAAAATCATAAATACAAAATCCTTTAATTGCAACAATATTTTACGATGCTGACATAAACGAAAAATGTTGCAGGCGTACGGTTTTAATTTAGTAATGCAAATCTGTTGAAATTAACATATACAATATTTGTTATGAATTGTGTATAAATTACATCAAACGGCCGCCATATTTCGAGTAGACATGTGCATACATGCGTATATTTGTATACACATATGCATCAGGCATATTCTCTGACATATTTATTATTATTATTATTGTTTTTTTGATTATTGGTTTACCTACATATTTATTTATACATACATACATACATAAATTTTTTTTTGCTATTTCACTTTTGGTAATACTTTGTTCTATGATTTGTTATTGTTTGTATAGTTAAGCGCATTTGTGTTTGCATTTTGAGTGAATAATGATTTGAGAAAAAAAAATCATAAATAAATGTGCAACAATGAAATATTAATATAAGAGATAGTCGCACACTGAGCGCGTGAAACCACAACACTATTGTCATTGTGTTGTTTGTTTTTATTTGTATACTAAATGATGTAATATAATAATTATTCATATCATGAAAAGGTTGGTAATTGTGTGTGCTTTCTCAGTCTCCGTCGCGAAATAAAGTTATGTAGAAAAAATGCATGCAGCCTCTTGCTAGAAACGATGACTAATTAAGTGGTTTCTGTAACTGGAGTTCCCTGAAGTTTATAATTTGTCAGCTTTTTAAAAATCAGGATCAATGAAAAATCAGTCAGGACTATTTATTTCGACCCTGAAATCAGTAAATCAGGACGTCTGGTCACCCTAACAATTGATGATTACATCAATGCCAACTTATTCTTTGGTCATAATAAAAGTTATAGTTAAATTTCTAAATCACAGGTAACGTACGTAAAACAATAAAAATGTCCTTCTTATCATTTACATTTCAGCTTTTAAGCATTCTATTAAAATTTTCTGATTTTATTGATGCTAACGTTCCCTTTCGCTTCATCAAAGAAATTTGGACATTAAAACTCAATTGCATGTATCTGTTCTACTGACAAGTGCAGCTACTGAATGCTTCAATAAAAATCGCTTGTTAAACTAAATATAAAGCTGCATATTTGAATTGACTTCATGTCAACCAAAGTCTCCACACATACACCCACACAGCGAATAAAAGCGCGTTTCTGTTTAATATTAATTTGTCAGAACGTAAACCCAATTATCACACACTTAATTAATATACGATTACAGTAAATTTGTTATAATATAACAGTCATAAATTACCGCATAGGTCTCGAGGGTATTTATACGGAGTAAATGTATTTAAAAAAAAATTGATTTATTTACACTAATTTCTTGCATCCCTGCAGCCGAATTGATTGGCTGAAGCTGCTAAAAAGATACATAAAGAATATTTATTTATCTATTTATTTCCATCAGGTACATAATTTTGGTGAAACATTTTCAGCTTCCATGCGACGCTATGGTAGATAGTTAATGTAAGCCAGGGTTGCATGGTTTTTAATTAATAGATTTGACAAATCCAAAAATTAATAACATTTCTGAAACAAAAGTAAAGGACTTCGGTCAAAAAACACTTTTGAGACAAAGTTCGAACCTCGATTACAACTTTTTTTTATTGGATAGATTTTTGAGATTTTGGTCTAGCCTGTCTAGACTGTTTGGTCTAGTGAAAGCCTGTTCCTTTACAAAATAATGAAGCTACTAATGAAGAAAATTTATGGCTAAATGAGAAACATATTCAGTGGTCAAATGAAAATGTGCAATTATTTTTTGTATGAAATATGAACAGGAAAGAGTGCTACGCAGGTGTACATGGCGTATGGGTAACATTTTTTCCTGCTAATTTTTAATAAAAAAAATCGTTACGCATTTTCATTTGAACACTCATTCATTCATTCGCATCATTAGTGGCTTGATTGTTTTGTAATTGACACTGAATCTGTAATTTTTTTATTTTTTGCTGTTAAAGTTTGATTTATTTAATTTTTCCATAAAAAAAAAAAAAAAAAATCTGGAATGATTAATTAATTTCTCAGCAGCTACAAGGCCTATCAAAAAGTTATGTATACTCGGTATGGAGAATTTCATAAGCTTTTTTGCTGCATTTCGTATTACAATTGGTTCGTAAGATATATGTATGTACGTATTTCATTAACTCGACTTTCGGAATAACCAAGCAATTCTCCAAAGGAATTGGATAATGGCATTCATAACATAATATTTTTGCTGTAAACCAGTGTAATAAATAAAGCAGTGAAATAATTTCATTCTGTACATTAAAAAATAAGTATCTGTATTATTTCTAGTAAACGTTTTTTATTCATTTGATTAGAAGAAATTTGATGTGGGGTTCCATAAAGTGAAAGGCATTTAGTGTGTGTTCCATTACCGCGTAAAAAAACAAAACGGACCACGTCAAATAATAAAACGCAACAACTAATGTTGAATTCAACTTTCTAAACACTGACAAGCCTCTGCCAATGGCTCCAAAAATATTTCTAATATTCAAACTAAGATTTCTTAGCACCTTTTTGCACCTATATTATAATATTTCATACAACTTGTGCACAGGTGGCAATCCTTTTCAAAACTATTTTCAAATTATAATCTTGAAACTCCTTCATCTAACATTGAGGTAAATATTTCAATCAAAGTAAATTTGAATTGAATTTTTTAAATATGTGGCAGCCCTCCCAAATATAAGTAGTTCAGAAATTAAGACTTTCCAAACCGATTTCGATTGATACCCATGTTTAAAGAATTCATTATGTTATAAATAAATTTGAATTAATTTTTTTTTAATAGGTGGCAACCATTTTAAAACACCCAAAATTTTCTTGTTTCGAACTTAATGAACAAAGAAAGTTTTTGTGTACAAAGTATTTGGAGATTTTTTGCGAGTTACTGCTGGGTTCACTTGCATTATCCATATTGCATACAAACATACGTAAATACCAACATACATATATGTATACACCGGCATAGGCAATCGGTGTGAGTTGGATGCATTGTTGTAAATAAAATTTTGCTGTTGGACTGACAACAGTGTAGGCAATCAATTACAGTAACACCTAGCTGAGTTGGCAAACACAAACACACGGATATATGTGCATATGTATGTATGTATGTAGTACATATATAGCAGACGCTTATCTTGCAGCAAAATTTAGAGACATCCTGGCAATACGCTAGTTCCAAACCAGATATTTCAGAACTGGCTCTGAACTACTGAAAAACGGCTGTAGAGCGGGATAGTTGATACTTGCGGTGTGCTAGTTGCGCTGTCGTCGAAGTTTCTCACATTTAGCATTGGTATGTATGAAAGTCGAGAAGTAAATGTACAAATTCTCACTTCTCGTACAATACGAAAGTAGCTCCGCGAGAAGCCCTCCGGCTCAAACATCATTGGTCCCGACTACAAATCGCTGTGGAGGCTATTGTGAGTTTTCTGATTTAACAAAAATATATAAAATATGTACAACAAAATGGAAGCTGTAAAAGAAAAGAGAAAACAATAAATATTCAAAATTCGAATCTTAAACATTTGTTTTCATAAAAAAATTTGTTTTCCAAGATCTGTCAAAAATAAACCAGTCCAGAAGGAGTTAAAATGTTTTGCCGAGGGTGGCAATTGCCACTTTATAGGACATCGCCACGTTAAATTTTGAATGCATTGATTTAGGATAGATGAAGAGCAAGTACCATCCCTATTCAAGCTAGTTCGGCGCGAGTTCTGAACCAGTTTGAAGTAAATCCGTGTATATCTGATAATACATACAAATGAAGGTATGAATCAATGTGTGCGTGCGCACATGAATTTTATTCACATGCACATGTTTATGTACGAGGATGTATGCATTGTGTAAATGTATGTAGATAATGTAACAAACGCCACAATCTCAATTAACTTGCAACTTTGACATATACAGTTTAATTCAGAGGTTAATTCACAAAATCAAATACACGCGCATACATACATTTAAATTTAGTAATCGTGTATGTGATATTGGCAGAAGCTAAATGCCACTATGACGTTAAAATCCAATATTTCACACAAGAAATGCTGCCCAAGCAACACAAACAATAACATCAACAAAATATATCTGTGTTCGTATGGAAAAGTAGCTTATGTCGAAAGGCCGGCTTTAGTATAATGCGGCATTCCCTTTATTTTTTAAACGACAAGAAATTTTTTGATGAGACTTAAAAAGAATATTGACTTGCTAGCATCGGAACTATTTCTTGCGCGTTTATTTGCTAAAAGTTTTTTTAACGGCTTAGCGCCCGTAAGTCATTCGCAATTCGTATGCTGCGAATGCCGATTTATACTAAAGCCAGCCTTTCGACATAAGCTACTTTTCCATACGAACACAGATATGTATGTATATGAATGGAAACAATAACATGCCACAATTTGTTGCACAACATTGCCAAAAGTACATATACATATGTATGTATAAGAGTACATACATACATAAGCTTCCACATAACAACATGCGGCACAATGGAGCTAATAAATATTCAATTTGTTGGGCCACATTACTTATGTATGTACGTTCACATCACCTTCGTAATGACTACATAGATTGTGCCTGCCCTCGGCACCTTCTAACAAAGCTGCATTCTTGACTCTTTCGATCTGCAAGTTTAAAGCGCATTATTTAATGCTCGTATAACCATATTGACCAGGTTGGTTAAGCGTCGCATTAACGCTTGTAAGCGAAAATGCAAGTGTCGGCTTTACGTGCACTGGGCGAAGCGTATGTGTAAACATAAATACATGCATGTGAATGTAACTATATGGCTGCAAAAACACACATATGGCGAATGTTTGTGTCCGACATTGGCTGTGTATGGTTCAGAATAATTTCGAAATCAACTGCTCTCACTCGCCGTCGATATCGTAAGGTTTGCAAATATGTAAGGATACCTATATGTATGGTTCTTAGGTGCCCATTTCCTCAAGGTTACTCGCTAGTTTTAAAGTGGATATGCTTATTTAAAAAATTAGTTTCCAACACCTGAAAATTTTTAAATAAAACTCGTAGCAGTCGGAGTTAGTGAATATCTGAACAATCAGTTGTATGGGACTTTTCAGTTTGTCGAAAGTAGAATATTGAAGAAAAAGATATGTTCATAAATATAGTATTATTTAAAATTAATTTGAGTGCCAAGTTAATTTTACTTATTTAGTAACAGATATCAGGAACAGCGGTAAAATACTGAAAATCCGTATTGAATATTTAGTCCTACGCCTCTCTATTAAGAACCACGTTTGTACGCCTCGCATGTTTTGGGAGCACAACTGGAAAGTTTCTCTGGCGAAAAACTTTAGTTTTGGTGACTGCAACAAATTTAATAACTTTTGTAAGGATTTTGTTGTTTGATTTCACTCCATGAGTTAGTGGTCCACGGCGTATGATGATCCTTGTCAAACTGGGGAAAAAAGATCCACGCATAGACCATATGAGGTCCCTAGCGGTACCATCATTAAGACCAGGGACCGAACCTAACAGTTATTGATGAAAACTGTCATGGACAAATTCACTATGCAGGATATGTTCTACAACTAAGTGATACAAAACAATCGATTTCTTTTTTCACCGAGGTTCAAATTTAAAATTTTTTTTTTTTTTTGGAATTTTTATATATAAATCCAAAATAACAATTATTTTTAATTTTTATATTATGTGTGTTAGATAACAGTTATTGAAGACTTTTATTTATAGGAGTCAACAATAAAAATCGGTCAGTGACTATTACTTTTAACGGTTATCAATTTAAATCAGTCACCGACTTTTATTTTTTAAATCATTCGTATAAAAGTCATTAATATTTTTCGCGGTTAAGGTGTTCAGAAACAAAAGTTTACTACGGCTTATACTTAAATGACTTTTATAAGTATTGTATAACAAATAAAGGTCAGTGAATTATTTTTATTTATGAATTTTATAAATAAAAATCTTCGATAACTGTTATCTAAGACATATAATTTAAAAATCAAAAATAACTGTTATTTGCAGATTATTTGGATAAAAATCAAAAATAATTGTTATTTTGGATTTATAATATAAAAGTCAGAAATAACGTTTTGTTAAGGAGCAATTAAAAAAATAATTGATAAAGAGCGATTTTTTTTTTTTGTAAAAGTTATAACTGTATAAGGAGAACTTTGGATACATGTCACAGTCTTCCGAATTGTGTAGTTCCCTTGTATTTTATTCGAATTTTTGATAGCGATGGAGATTAACAAATTTAGAGCTTGTAAACCCCTCTTCTTTTCCGAGGTGTGGGCCTGATCGTCGTAGCCGTTGTTTTTCCGGCCCACTTATCCATGTTTTTGTTTTTCCTTTTTTTAATCGAGTACAATTAACATACTATACATATCTGAAAACTCCCCACGCATATATATGTTCATTATTAAGTTACACAAACGCTTATATATATGTACATATATACTTACATATATGTTTATTCCGGTGATGTACGTCGCTAGTGTAAAATATTGACAAAGTAACAATTTACTGGATAAGAAAAGTGCAAAACTGCATAAAAACAAAATAACGGTAGCCTAATCTGAAATAATTTATACGTAAAAAATTTAGAGGAAGGATGTATGTAGGTATATAAAAACGAATATATGATAACAATATGGCCGCTATAGAGAAACAGGAAGTCAGTTACATTTATAATCAAGAAGGTTAGAGAGTATAAAATGCATGTGAACATAATTATTAATATATAGAAATAAGTATACAAGTGACATCAAAATTTATACGAATATAAAGTAAAATTAGCAGCCATGTAAAAATAAAAAACTTAAATACTTAATGCGAGTAAAGAAAAGCAGCCATTTATAGATGTATAGTATGTATTATAAAAATATAAAGCAAAATATTGTATATATAAATAGAATTCAACTGCAAATAGTCAACTCATAATTTGTATAACTACAAAATGCTTTATATGCGCCGAAAATTTGTTTTCTGAAGCTATTGGCATGTTTAAGATTATAATCATTGAAAAAATTAACGAAACTAAAAATAATAGCTACTATTAAATAAAGAAAAATAAAATATTTAGTAATAAATTTTGTGTATTTTTTCTATTCAATCAAATTTGGGTTTTCAGTAAGTAAGTATCTTATTCGTATCTGACATAAGGGCTTTATTGGTTAATTTATTGTTTTGCTTCGCCTAGCCTACAAAATATTGGAAGCTCTTTTAAAGGGTCTAACTTCTGAAATGGTTAGATTTCTCATAAAAAGATCTTGCACTTAATGAAAATAAATGAGGGAAAAGTGAAAGTAATGTAATTTTAAAGTCAGCGCCTTTATTATAGTTCGATATTCAATACCTCTATAATAAACGAATAGGCGAAGATGCGATTCGGATGCCCCGACATTTGTAAAACTGAATCGACCTATAAAAGACCAATAATACTTAAAAACCACCCTCGAAGAACTAAAAACAAATCCAGGTCTTCCTGGTGGTACCCGCAGATAGTAGTTCTAATCAGGCAAGTGAGCGAACACTTTAAGTTAAGGCGAAGCGCGGAATACAAGGAAGAATATAAAGATATGCTCTAGATTGAGAATAAATAAATACGAGAATATAAAGATAAAAGGATGGTGGTGAAAGTTCTTGATGGCCATTCACAAGGGAGTGACACAAAATTACGCTTTTGCGTCCGGTTCAAGTAGCTAAAGACTTCCGGTGCTTCCACAAAGTATACTCTGTGAAGTAATCGAACATACGCTCAAAAGCGAACTAATTTTGAGAACATTCCTGCAGTATGTTTTTTCTAGAGGTGGCACAAAGTACCGAAACCCGAAAATTGTGGGACTTGCTTTACTATTAAGCGCACTAAAAACCCATTCCTGCTCCGTGGAACTACCTCTACCCACCACTGGCGTTTCAGCTACCTCTCTCGCCGAAATTTCTATTGGACAGAGCCCATATATCACAAGCGCTGCTTCCTTTTACGTACACACTGTAACAGAGCAGAGTCGGTACAATGATCTTGCCTCTCGTGCATATGAAGCTTTTTCGGGCGCAACTGTCCACCATACTTTCGTACATCTGTCTTTTTTATTGCTTGGGTCCCTCGTGTTCACCATGAGTCTTAATAGTGCCGATGCAACTTTTTCTGCTTTATCTACTGCATATTCTGCGTTTGGGGGCAGCTTTTGGGACTAACTAGATTCATTAGCAGTGTAGCCTCGGATGAGTCCCAGTTCTTTTGATGACGACCAGAGCAAATGATTAAAGGACAATGATTGACGGACCCTTATGCATTGGCGACAACGAGTAGCGCTATGAGCTTTACAACGACATGGACCTAGTGCAGCGAATTACAATAGAAAGTATGCAACTCTAGAGTCGCTAGTGGTAGTAGATGAAAAGCGAGCGATGGAACTACCAAGATGAGAAGGACTTGGCTTCACTTTACATTTCCAACTGGCACCCGTTGGCACAAAAAAAAAAAAAACGAATGGCGCGCTTTATTGAACTCGGTCAAAATCGGAGAAGAGTCGAAGATCAGAACAAAGCATTAATGGCAAAGTGGAGAAGGTCTAACTTAATTTACTATTGCTGAGCAGAAGCCCATAGCGGCAGAAAACGAAGGATTTAATCTGATTGGGGAAAGTTTAGTATGTGAAGTTGGATAAATTGTTTTCTAGAGAGTAAAAACACTCATATGTCAAAATGGTTCTCTTCTTTATAAAGCCATCGTCATGGCTAGTGAATTTCAGGACGAATGGATAAGGATTGAGCCAAGAGATTGGGTGAGCAAATCCAAGTTTTGGCAGCAAATGGCAATTACGCGGCTCTGCGGAATGACGATACGCGGTTTTGTACTTTAAACGACGTCATGTTTTTCATAGTCAGCGGCAAATATCAGATGATCCGCCGCTTTTTGGTGAACAAGACTTTTAAGGCCATTAGCGACTGAGCGGAGGCTTCGGTCAAGTATAGGCCTTTAGCAAAGCCGCTAACTCTACAACCAAAGCCAAGCATAAAGTATGCACCTTTGAATGGTACTCGTCCACAAACTGTCGTGAAAAGAGAATGCGGATTAACGCGTACGGAAGGCGTCGGAATGCGCATGTATAAGGATGTTAGGCTACATTTGAGGACTTTCGCCTACGTTTTTGCACTAGCAATTGATGACTCTTGCTAAGCCATACTACTCTACTGGATATTAGCGTTGTGGACAGAGTCGAAAAGAAAGCATACTTCAAAATATTGGAAAGCATTTACAAACTCTCAGTGAAAAGCATTCGTGGACAGCACCATCAGCGGAGCTCCACAAAACATTACACACACCACCAGTGGAACTAGTAGCTAAACACATAGCGCTTTTTATAAGTAGTTAAGACAAGGAAAGAGGTAATATATTTTATCTTATCTGCGCCTTGCAACAATCTACATATAAAGTGATTTTATGGTAAATTTTTTCGTATTTAAGAAACATTTTAAATCTACATATACATACATATACACATATGTATGTATGCATTTTATTTTTCAGAATATGGGTAATAGAAATGCACTTAAAGCCATACTCCAATTGAGAAACGATTCAATTTTGCTTAAAGCTCGCAATATCCCATTTAAAATCATAAATACTCGCGCACAGACATGTAAACCTTTGATTGTATGTATAAGTATTCATAGCTGCATGTATTGGCGCACGCTCGAATGAAATAAGCAGAAACTAATATTTCAACGCCATAAATCATGAAAACACCGTTGGCACTAAACATCTGCGTATTTCACCTGAACGTCGACGCTGCACAGCGTGCAAATACATACATTTGCACATATGTAGATATGTATGTATGTATGTATGCATGTATGAATGTATGGTCGTGTTCCAGCTAACGCCCACCTGACACCTGAATAGGGAATTACAAATACTTCTTTCTTTTTAGCAATATGGCAAGGAAACTGAGCCGCTGGCTGTCTGGCATCGCATCGCATCGCACCTTTGACTGTATTCGCCTCCATTTGCCAACTTGAACGCGTCGAGTGTCAGCAATATGAGATAAGTGAGCTGAGCTTCCTTTGTCTTCATCCTTTTCTGCCTTGGCCACCTGTGTGCTGCACAGCATAACCGAGGTTGGCGTTACTTAAGGTCATTATNGTAATCGTTGATCCTTACCTTAATGGCGAGCACTATATGTACACCCACGATTTCAGAATATTTCACGCCTCAATGGAATGTGAACTGAAGACATTTTTTACAACAGGACGCCGCTTTGTTAAGGAATATAAAATCCCAATTCCGTGAAATGTTTTTCTTTCTTTTTCTTCTTTCTATTAGGCTATATAAGCGCTGTTGCGATTTTGGCGGAGTTTAACATAGCAGGTCAATCGTTTCTCTTTTTTACCTACTGCCGCTATTTGGAATGTCACGCTCGGTGATAACCGTGTTAGACTTGCATGTTTGGCAAGCCATGGTGATATCTCATGAAACTGCTGATGAACTGGTGAGAGGCGGCACCATTGTGGTAATATCGCCACGAAAAGAGAGAGTGGGAACTCCTTTGGATACTTGTGGACTTCTCTAGGAAAGATGGGTCTCGAGTCAAATCAGAGAACGCTGGGGAAAACCAGAGCTTGCAATACCGCGACATCATTCTGACCGACAGTGGACGTACCTTCGCTGACTGTTTGTTGACGGGAGATATTTCATGGAGACAGAACAGACGTAGTCCTATTTTTGACAGATGATGCCAATGCTTACACTAGCAAATGTACGCTGTTCTAAAAAAAAATTTACCTGAGCGGTTCAGTCCTACGGCTGTTGTTATTTTCAACAACAACAATGGCTTGGGCTTTCTGTGGGGCTGATGATGTTGCTCAACGTCATTTTACACAGGCGAATAAGTTTCGCGGGGATACCAAATTCTAACATCGCGATAGAAAGGCAACATATTTTCTTTGCATCGAAACCGGCTTTGAAATCTAAAAGAAAGATGGTGTGTTTCGATCCCCCTCTCGCGAGTGTTTTCCAATATATCGCGTATTGTAAATACCTGATCTACATATGGTGGATTTTCAAGGTCTCAGACCACACTGTTAAGGCTTCACCAGTTTGTTTATGGTAGGCTTCAGTCTTTCACACGATGCGCTCGATAAGACCTTATAGGGCATATTAAGAAGGCTGTTGACGCATAAGGCGGTGTCACCCTTCCTGTGGATTGGGGAGAACATAGTTAAATTTCAGTCGTCGTGCATGCCTACATCTGGCCATATTCTGCATAAGTGCATATGCATACATCTTTCCAACTTCTCACCAGCGGTAAGGGTTGCTCAGCTAACAAGACATCAGCTTCATAAGCTCTTTTGTTTTCAGACGCGTAATTGCTATTCGTTGCTCATCATACTCAAGCGTTAGGACGTCGACTACATTTTCATAGAATGGAGGCTTCATCTTTCCACTACTTTCCGAGATCTTGACATTCAAGTGAGATGAAAAATTTCCCCTTCATAATTTAAGTAAGTTCTGGACACGGGTCACCAGGTCGCCGGAATTGTCTTTCACATTCACGTACTTCGGACTAACTTTTTATTACGTAAAATACGTCTCACTTTTCTTTTCAGCCACCGCACATATATCGGTCCCAAATAGCTTGCGTTTCAGTTGATCTCAGCGTGGCTCTGTAGGAATATTTTCGGTCTACTATTTGGTTGTTCTTTCGAGCTCACTAAAATCCGACCATTTCTTCAGAGGAGGGAAATGTAGCTCCACTGCTGATGTATGCCGTTTTGTTGAAGGATACTCTTAAAGAGATAGTAAAGTGTCTGTTTTTTGTGATTGCAGCTTTTCGGCGTTACGCTTTCCTTGCGATGTTGGATGTAAATTTGCAGCTGCACAGAGGCATGTGCCTATCTTGGCTGCAATAGAAAAGTGTTGCGAGTCGATGTGCTGCTCATTTTTCCATCTGGAAACAACCCTGATGGAAATTTTTATGGTGCATAGCACTATGTTTAGTGCTCGGTGACGTCGATCAGCGTTAACCGCTACCCTGAATTTCCTGACTGTACTTCCAAAGCGGCTTCGTTGCCTACACTGGCACTGAAGTCACCAAGTATGGTTTTCATGTCATGACAGTCACCTTCAGATATGTCGGGCTGTTGTTGAAAATAAACTAGATGTTGATAAATTACGGATTATTGGGTGTTGTGGCTCGATGCTCGTTTGGCGCAGTGAACGAAAGAAAGGGGCGAAGATAGATGTCTTTCGCTCACCAAAAAGCCGACACCAAACCCTTTACTTGGCGGCCATAATAGACTACGGAAGAACCTGTTTTCTACGTGCTTTTCTCAGTCCATGTACACCTTTACCCTAACGAGCATATCAACCAGCCTAGCAGATGCATGGTCCGCATAAAGGGCCTAACATTTCAGTTGAATTCTCTTAAATTACACCGGTTTTAGTTTCCGTTTATCAGTTAAGTTAAATTTGTCTTATTTATTTTCTACAGACATAGTATATATGGTGTTTGAATATATCCTTTCGTCATTTGCATTACCAAAAAGCAATCATTGAAATACGTGAAATTCATGGACCCTGGATCACTGGCGCCCTTTAAAATGAGTAAATATAGAGTTACAAAGCACCTGTTTCTTCCTAAATAAATTAATTTCTTTCTATCTTTCTAGTGTCCTCTCACTGTGGGCACTAAAACTAACTCTTCCATTTCGCATTTTACTTTCCCGTTGTGGTTAGAATTCAATATAAATAGAAAATAGAACTGGTGATCACATCGATAACAACCGAAATGAAAAAGTTGCCGAGACGCTACAGCAAACTCTAATTTCCAAGCAAACCGAAAAAGCAAGCAAATATGTACAACAAATAAATATCTAGATACTACATATTTATAACAACGAATATAGTAGATACTCATTGCCAACAACAACAAGAGGAGTAGATTTAGTGACTTTCATTGAACGGCGAGTGGATAAACGGCACACCATTACCGTTTACCGTGCAGTTTGTGGTATCACTAGTCCGATATCCTGAACGCACGATTGCGCGCTGGAATATTTTAATTTCCTTTTGTTCGACAGCTCAGTGTGGTGACGTCGTTAACAAAGCGCCGCACCTACGTTGCTTACGAACAACGTATCTAGTGACAGCAACTAGGATGATAGCAACAACGTAATCGAAATTTCAAAATGGCAGCAAAAAAAAATAAAGCTGAAAAACAATCAAATACAGCGAAAAAGCGAAAAACAAAGCTAACAACAACAAATGCATACAACAACTAGTGCAGCTATGCAACAACATTGAGTGCATGTTGGAGGTGGCGGGCGATTGGAGCAACTGCAAATATTTCCCCAAAAACGGGCAGTCACTTCCGCTTCCGTCTAAGCTAGTTGCACACACACATACACGTACAAGTGAGTGGGTAAAGTGGTTAAGCGGTTTGCGGAACTCTATTGGCCATACAGGCGAACGAGAGAATCGAAAACAGGATTTGTTGTTTGCATTTTCGATTTTCCAATTTTGGTTTGTGTGATTTTTTTTTGTTTTTGCTTTTAGTTTTCATTTCCTACTCTCACTCGACTTTAGCTTTATGCTATTTGCGCTGCACCTGAAACACACGAAAATAGAATTTGCTTTTTTTTCTTTGTTTGAGTTGGTGTAGTAGTTAGTGCTTTTGGGTGCAAGTTACAAAAATCAAAGGGGGTGCATATGCAAATAAAGGGTGGTGTATTAGGGCAACAACTTTTGACCTTGAAAAGGAGCTACAAAAAATGTTTGAAAATTTCGCTTAATTTTCGCAAAACAAAGTACAACTTAAAAGAGAATTGCGAGTCTTAGCCAGAAACGTACTTTAAGCTAGCTAGCTACAGCGGAACTATATTGGACACATGTCACTCGAAAAGTTTTTCCACTAATCCAGTGGCTCTGCAAGAACTGAATTTCTTTATTTAGTTTACTACTCTGCCTTGAGATCGGTTTGACCAAACAAATTCGATAGATAAATAGATGGCGAAAGAAAAAGCCGTATTGCCCTAGATATCTACATACATAGATTAGTGAACATCTAAGAGAATGGATGGTCACATAGAACCTATAGAAAATTGCAAAAGTTTCCCTTGCGTATGTATGTCTGTTAGTTGAAAGTCTTTTGTTAGACAACTGAAAAACAGTAGACAAAATAGTTTGAAAGCTTTCGTTTATTCTGACAAGAAAGACTTACAAAAACGGCTTACTTGCCAACAATCATCGTTGAAAGGTCTTTTGACAGAAAGCACTTGTATATCATTTTGCTCACGCTGCGCTTCAACAATTGCAATCGCCGAGTTAGCAAAGCACTGGCTTGTCATTCGATAAATCCGAGGTTCGAGTCCTCGGGCAGCGGGAAATTTTTTAAATTTTATTTTAGCAAATTTTTTTAAGAATTTTATTTAAAATTTTTTTTTTTAATTTTGGTAAACAACTGAATTTTATATTTAAATTTTAGATTGAATTTCTAAAACCTCATTTTATTTTTGTATTTATGTTTTTTATTTTAATTTTTAGACTTAACTGTTTTATAAAAAATCTTTTTTTTAGTTTCATTTATTTTTTAAATACATATATTTTTTCTTCTTTTTTAATACATTTTTTTTTAAGGGAAAAATATTTTTTTAATTTAATGTAATTTTTAGAAACCTATTTTATTCTTTTTTTAATTTTATAAATTATTTTAAATTTTTTGTTCTCTTCATTTTAATTTCTTTTAATTCTTGGGAATATATTTTCTTTATTTTATTTATTTATTATTTTTCTATTATTTACTTTTCAGATTTTGTTGTTGTAAAACGAAACAGTTATTTTTCTAAATATTATTTACTTCTTAGAGTTTCATTTTATTAGTTTTTCCTTTTTTGATTACATTCTTTCCTTATTATAATTTAATTTTCACTCAATATTTAGTTTTTATTATTTAAAAAAATATATATATTTTTTTATTTAATTTTTAAAAAACTTATTTCTAGAAAATAAACAGAACAACATCGAGGAGGCCCCTTGTTAGCAGGTCTTTCCAAAGACAGACAAAGGCTTTCAAGATAGTTGCCAAAAACTGACAATTGTCTTAGGAAAGGCTTTTGTCTTTGTCAGAATTGCCCTGTTAAGCTGATGATGTGAGTGTATCCGCATTATCCTTGAGCACTATTTAGAGAAATTCTGCATTATGAGTTCCAAAATTGTTTTTTTAGCTCAAATCGATTTCGGCGGTATGCAAAAATATAACAATTTAAATACATAGTACGCTTTTCACAAAGTTGTAGGTACTTATACAATGGAGAAAGGATCTTCGCCATAAGAAGTGTAGTTGAGTTTGTTTTTTTCTTGACTGTAATTTTTTTTTTACCGAAAGTACTTCTTTACGAATATGGAAATACTAAAACCTAAAATCGATTTTGGAACACCCCTTAACTTTGTACATACAAGTGTTCTACAAATATGCCGGTACTTTCACTATATTTTGTATGTATGTAGTTATATTCATAAGTATATTTATCTATATGTATATGTATGAATGTTTGTGGTAAAACTGCACGGCAAGTTTCCTAAGAATATTTTCGTTCCGAATCGATTTTTGATGATATTTTCCAATTTCTATTTATGTATTACAAATAGCGTGAAAGCACTGCATGGTTTTTATATTATTTTAGTTGGTATATGTAAATCGAAATTGGAAATTTTTATTTTGAATTCTCAATTCACGGCTATGTTCGCTCTTTGAATGTTACTTCTGCTGCAGAGTAATCCAAAATGTTACTTACTAGAGGATGAATCGAAGTAAAGGTAATAAAACTTAAATGTTGCCTTCATTAAGAATAATTTAGTAAAATTTAACCATAGTATCTATGTGAGAGAAAATGATAATCTCACCACTTTTCAGTTAACAAATTAAAAGGTAATATAATAAAATGTTTGAGCAAAAATTTCACAGAGTTATTGGAAAAATGAATTTAAAATGATTTTAATAAATTTGAATTGAAAGCGCACATGCCGCACTGTGTTCTGTTCTGGGAAAAAATGGACAAAATCATATATCTCCCGATTCAAACCAGATAGAGACATAAGCTAAACGGCATTATAAAGGCCAAATATTGATTAATAGCAGAGAATTATCCAGATTCTTCTAAAACAGTTTCTTGACTTGAATTCTTGAATTCTAAAGTCAAAGTTCAACTAACAAAAAAAAAAAAAAATATATATATAGGCACATATCTAGCGATCGAAAATTAATAGCTAGTTACATACAATGTACACAAATTCTATTAAATTTTTTGAGCGAAAATCTTTCCACACAGAAGTTCCAAAAAAGTGCGTTTTAAAGTTCTACTCGAAATCGGTTCAGCCATTTGGTCAGGCAACGCCGACATACGAAAGACATTTAATTTGTATATATATAGAAGAGAAGAGATACATCATGGAGGGGGAGTATTCAGTTGCGGCAAAAACAAAATGTTTTAACTAATAAATAAAAAAGTAAATTGATTCAACACTGTTAGGAATTGGATTAGTTCGTCGGCAAATTAGATTATGAACGGGCAGAGTACGAAATGAAGAATTTATGAAATTAACGCGAACCGTATTGAATGATGAACTTGAAAGTCATTTCGGAAAGGCTTTCAAAACTTAAAACATGAAAATAAAAGATATAATCGAAACGTTTCATACGTTTAATTCATTTTGCACAGCTAAAATTTGTACCAATTTATATAAATTACAGAAAACTATTAAACTTAATGCAAACATGTATTTAAGAATATTTTACTTGTTCGAAATAGTCCGGGAACGTTTCCGCAATGATCGTTCTCAAAATCACGATACCGCTATTATCGTATGTAATTTACTTAAAAACCTAGAATGTGTCAGCTTACACTATCTATTTTATGGGATCTGCGTTTTAATAAAAAACTCATCACCGCATCACCGTGACGAAGACGTTGCTTGTCTCTATCAACAGCAAATTTGATACATTTCTATGCACTTCTACGCTACGCTACGTACACGTTCGTGGGCAACCGAAACATAAATAAATAAATATCGTAGAGAATATGTTACAGTTTCTGCATATAGAACCAAATCTCTATATCTCTGTCTGTTAGCCTCCATCACGTCAGGTTCGAGGTCTTTTGAAGGTCAAGTAGAAGAAAATGCATTGAATAAACCTGAAATTTCAAAAAAAATTTTTGAATTTTATCTTGGGATCACATTGGCCTGACGTCTAGATGGCCTTGAAGAATCCCATCGCAACAAATGAAAATTAATTCTTGAGGGGAAGAAGCCCAGTCGCATATGGTTGTGTTAAATGGAAATATGCTATTGTATGTTAGTGTACGGTTAGATTAAATGTATAAACCCAAATATTGACTGTTAATTTGTCGAAAATGTGAATAAGAAAAAAGACACACTTTTATTTATTAATTTTGCGCTCAAAAAAATTTAAAACTCCACATGCAAATAAATGTGTCCTATTAATTTGCCACCGAGATGATTCTTCAAAGTCAAAACCATTCTCTTACATTTTTTTATTCAATATTTGTTTCAGCCACATTCATATACATACCTACTGTTTCAATATACCCTCTAGGAAAATGAGAAATGGTCTCAATTATAAGTGAAATGAAATCATTTCTACAGAACTATTCTGCACGTTACTGAAAATGTTGTAACCGGAAAATTTTATTACCAAAAAATATTACCAGTTCTTGTCAATGCGATTCTGGGTGCGTTGGTAATGCAGTTAACAGATGCAGCAATTCAGCTATGAAGAATTGTGAGAGTTCTGGAATTGCATATTTCATGGGGCAATACTTTGTTACCAGCTTGTGGGATGGGAGCGCTTGAGCATTTTTTGAGGATTTTTATTTTGAGGACTTTTTGAGGAATTTTCTCTCCATATATTTGCAAATAACAAATGCAACCATGTTTAAAACAAGAGAGTTGTTAAATCGCTCTGCAAATTTTTGAACAAAAAGCTTTCCGGTTCACAATGTAAAAGCGTTTGGTTTTCTTCGATTTTTATCTCTTGCATCCTCATTTGGTAAAAATTCCGTTGCGAATGAGGCGGTTTTATCATACAAAACGTAAAGCGGTTTTATCAAACATCAAAATGGCGGCCAGAAAATCAAAAAATTTTAATTATTGTTCACATTTCCCTCTATGTTTCAGTAGTTGCAGAAATATTATATACAAACCAAGGCCGAAAAAATAACGGCGATACTTCGTTTGAACCGCAAGAGCAAATGTACCAATTGAATTGGAGAATGTAATTAATTTTAAAGCTAAGTACCTGTATTTAGTATTTTTCATATGTTTTTGAGGAATTTGGTAATTTTTTTGTGGCAACACTGCTTGAGACCCTATGTGCGACTAATTGTGTGATTTTCTTTATGCGCCTAATTAAGGGTTAATTCTGCGGAATGTTTACGTCATGAGTAGCAACATGCTCGTATTTCCTAGAGGGATACATACATTACACACGCGCAAAAAAAAAAATGTTACAACACTGGTGAGCATTGCACGCATGCATGCGTTTCGAATGTGAACGCGACGTTGAAAGAATACTTGGCTTTTGCGTGTCAAAATAAAATCAATTTGGGATTTCGATTCGATGCAGCGCAGACATTAAATACGCCTAAGGAGCTTTATGCCCCAAAGCGTTGATATCAGCTAAAGGTGTATCCATATTTATACACATATACATATATGTATGTATGTATATGTATGTATGTACGTCAGCTTGCGATGTACTGAAGTTCAGCACGCTGAAGCTGATGGCAAAGGTAAAGCGCGAAATAATCGTATTTCCTTTTCCGCAGTGATTAGCAGTGAGGAGAGTTACCAGCGACTCAATTGTGTAGATACATGTGTGAGTGTGTGCGTGTGTGTTCATGTGAAACGAAGCGCTTTATACAGCTTATCTGCATGATTTACGCCGTTGTGCCTTTGCGTTGTGCGCTTAGGCGGAAAGATTAAGTTTGCCAGGTGTTGAGCAACTAATCACATTGAAACTCAACTCAAGCTCTAAATAGCTTTCAACTGCTTTGTGTTGCTTTGCTTTGGAGACAAGTTTAATGTGCAGGTTGATCTCTTTATCAAACTGAAGTGATTGTGGTAAGCGCAAAGCGTGTAGGAAGCGGGACATTGACTTTTTATATGGTAAAATTGTACGCGAATTTATTGTTTACTTTTGAGTTTTAATTGTTAGCAGATACAATAGATGAAAGTAATGCCGAATTTCCACGAGGCATTTAAAAGACAAACAATTTTTGCAATTTAAAAAATTTCATGTAGAAAAAACAAGTTATGCTGGATTTTCACTAGACATTAAATGCTAAAAATGACAAATTACAAAGTTAGGCATTAAAAAATAATCGTGTCATTACGTTAAAAAAATATTCATTAAGTTCATTTCCACATGGCATTTTTTTTTTAATTACATACATTTTTTGCCATTTCAATGCCTAGTGGAAATTCGGCATAACACTTGGAGTTATTTTTTAGTGCCCAAATTCTAATTCAAATTTGTGTTATTTAATGCTCGTTCAAATGTCTACTCTCTTTTTAGCGCAGCTGCGCCCTCGTGAAATACGGTTTATTGTCATGATTTCAATTGTGAAAAAGAAACTAAATTAACTAGAAAAAAACGTACATTTCGCAGCTATTTTTTATACATGTACAGTATACATAAATTTTTAAAATAATTTTTATATCTGGCAATTCCTTTAAAAAATTTTTCCTTTTTGTTTCATATCAATACCTCGTTTTTATAGTTCATTTGGCTTAATGAGAAGAAATAAATTAAAATTTTGGAAAGCGGAAAATCTCTGCTGCAAGAAGAGAGATATTCTATTTTGAAAATATTCACTTAAATAGAATTTAATTTTTTAGAAACTTTTTTTTAATCAAGTTTCTTAAAAATCTTTCGTTTAAAATACGTATTGTAAAATTTTATTAAATTTAATTTAACATTTGAACAGGTGGTAACCCCTGTTAAAACATTTTTGAATTACGTTCTGTTTCGCTTGACGTGTTTATTGGAATATTTCATTGAACAAGCTGACTAAATTTAATTTGAATTTTAAAAATATGTATTTTCGAAACAAAAATTTCTTAAACTTTTTTGTTTTTAATGTTTAATTTAACTTATTGACTAATTTTAATTTTAATCAGGCGGCAGGTGACCTCTTTCAAAATATTTTCGAAACAAAGCTTTCTTATAACTCATTCGATAGACACCTTTATTGTTATGATTTATATAATTTATGAAAATATAGGACTTCACTTTGTAATAGGTGACAATCATCCTAAAAATATTTTCAAAATAATGCTTTTTTAAATTTTATTCGATTCCCACCCCTATTTTACTACTTAATTTTACTTATTAACGAAATTGAATTTAACCTTTTTAATTTCCGGAAATACTCTCACTACTTTTTTGTAAAATTTCATTAAACTTTTTTTCTTAAGAGGTGGCAACCCCATAATAAATACATATCATTTTAATAACACTTTCTCAAACCGCTTTCGTTTGATACCCATATTACAATTTTTCGTTTAACATATCAATTGATCGATTTTAAATTTTTCAACAGATGACAACTACGTAAAAAATACTTTCGAAATAAATCGGGAACTTCTTTCGCTTGGCACCCACATTGTTGGTAATTTTGTTTAAACAATTAATTAATATTTTGTTTTTTTTTTTTACTTTTGAAAAGGTGGCAACTCTATTAAACAATAGCACTCACGCACAAACTTTCATATTTATAATATTGGTAGGATGGTTTTAGATACTTTGAATTTACTGAGCGAAGGATGTAATTATTTAAGGACAGAAATTTAAAAAAAACTTTCTTTTACTTACTAAGAAATACACATCTCAATAATATTTTATATTACCATTCAATAATTTAAACACCTACAACTTATATGGGTAATATGCATATAAATATTTATATTCGCGACAGCGTATTAAAATAAGTGCATGAGTCAAATGTGACTCATTTGTGTATACATATACTTAACTACGAAAATATTTTTTGGTTTAAACGGTACGCGATATTTTTTAATGATACGTAGACGTGCGGAAAAAAATTACGTACAAAGAAGTACAAGAAAATTTCGCGATTTTTTCCGGGATGTTGTCTCTTAGTCAAGAGAAGAAACTTGTATGACTAAAACTCAAATACAAAAGTTGAAGTTTTTATTCATAGAAAAATGTTATAAAATTAAACATGTTTCTCATTATATCAATCTACAAAGAATCATGTTTTACACATTTTACAGTCGGTGTGCACTTTCTAAGGTTTTCTAGCCAATACTCCTAGATATTTAAATTTGACGTGGCACCCCACGCATCTCTTTCGTATTAATTTATTGTGTGCATATATTTCCTTGAATTTTCTGCAGAACTATGGCCAGAGTTGCTTGAGGAAGCGACTGAGTTTGAAGATCTTGGAGCGCTTGAGGACAGTGAAGATCTTTGAAGGAGTTTATGTTCTGTGGTTGATGCTGTTGATCCAAGAAAATGTCGGATAAGACTTGTACTTGTAGTATTGTCAACTTAGGGCTGACTGCCAACTCGTTGGATGTGCATCTAGTATATCCTAGCATCGCAAAGGAGAATGGAATGAAGCAAGTTGGTTTTTAGGCGTCATTATAGTCGGTTATTGCATCTGAATAGAAGACATTACCTCTTATGGAAGTCAGGTTAGGCATACCATCTCGATGGAATGCTGAGATCTTAATTAAGTGACGAGTCAATTCTGCGACTTTTTAGGTACTCAGCCAATTTTAAGCTGTTATAATAGTTGCCAGTAACGGTAATACGATCTTTATCTAAAAGTGATCGCTTGAGTAGCAGCATTACTGAACCAAGTTTATCGAGAGTTTCTAACTGATGCGATTCTTCGGAATAAAGTTATAACGCATGGGCGGAACGTAACAAATCGTAAGGATATGTTAACCCTTCGATTTGTGAGAAGGTCCCTAGGGACCTTTTCGTATTTCATGTGCCTATATCTTTTTGTTCAATGCATTTTTGAAAAGAATTTATACATGTATTCCAAGAATAAATTAAGCTGAATCGTTTAAAATAAGTTTCGAAGGGATACGGGATCACGTTCGAGTGTTATTGAGATTTCAACATATATAGTACGGGGATTAGTGACAAGGTCCCTAGGGACCTTGTACAATTTTAGAAGAAATAACAAGTTACTTGTCTTCATGTTTTGATTTTTTTTCACTTGTTCTTCAAATTATTTCATTCCTAATATATATGCAGGACGTTAATTTAATCAAAAGACAACATAAATACCAAAGAAGTTGCACATGTACAGTCGAAACATCGAGCAACTCTTTGTAGGTCCCTAAGGACCTTCTCACGACTCTAACGTCATCGGCACTGTCACTCATCGGAGGGTTAATTGTACGTTATAAGCGGTGTATTATAACCAATCGCATTCACTTCAGATACAATAGGGAATACGCATAACTTCGCACAACCAACGGTACCGCTAGTAGCGGATTTGCCCGAAGGCCCAATACGCCCGGGCCTAGGGCGGTCAAAAAAAATACACTGATGGTAACAAGACACGCACGACCCAAAGTAAATACCTGTAAACTCAATAAAGCGGCATTTAACCCTTAAAAGCTATATGGTTATAAAAACACCCAAGCCTAAGGAAGTTAATAATAAATTTCATTTTATTACTAACCTGACAAAACTAAGCCCTCAGAAGTCGAAGAAAATGCCAAAATATTACATACTGAGAAGAAAATTTTTCAACGGTTATACTCAAGGTGTATGTATGCTTTATTCGTAACTATTCACGAACAATCTGACAAACGCAGCGAATTACTTTTTGGCTATATAAATTTAAATATTGCATTACAGTTATATTTCTTACTTTTTTATTTAAAAAATAGAAAATCCAGTTACCCCAAATAATTAAGGAAAACCTTTGTTGTGTTGTGCAATCGGCTTTGACAGAGTTGGCATCCCTGGTCAGAAATCGCGCGTGCTTACTAACTCATTCCGGTCACACACACACAGGTGCAGCTCATTATAATTATTCACAGGTATTAGCTTCCCAGAGAGTTTTGCTTCACATCGAAATTCAGGCTGCCTTTATTTTAATTTTGACGCAATTCAATGTTGGTTATTTTACTTTAAGTTAGCTTTGCTTTATGTTTTCGCTTAATTTTTATAATTTTTTTCTGCTTTTTTTGCTTTAACCGATTTGACTCGCGTTTTAAATTTCTGTACCAAGGTAAAACGTGCTTCTAACAGAAATAACAGAAAAACGTTGAAGTGCTAAAAATTTATTGCACCATAAATGTATATACATATATTCGTAAAGTAATCAATGTTTGCTTATCGTTAAAATAGTTTTTTATTTGATAAAAAATACAAAAACAAATAATGATTTATTGTAGATAAACAGAAACAACGTATGTAAACAAAAGATACCAATGTTCATATGTAAGTAAAAAATGTTACTTAATTTCTCTTAGATATATCTACATAAATACTAGTTATGTCGATCTTAGAAAACTATGCAGGTAAGCTATATAAATAACCAAATACGATATCTTTAGGTTTTAACATTCGCACCGATAAATACAGACATATACTCATACACACGTTCATATGACCCAAATCGCCATATATGAACTTTTATAATTTGTCACTGCTGTCTTGCTGGTTGGTTATACATAAATACTTTTTAAACGAAGTAATTATCTTATAATTAAACTAAGTTATATTTATAGATAATTACTACAATAAGAAACCGCTTTGCTGAATGAAGAACTCCTAATACGCTTCGTCCCATTCCCACAGTTGATTTCGGAGAATTCGATGGAAAATCACTCAGTGACCATTAAATCAGTGGAGACATTTGTGTTATTTAGACTCTGCAATGTTAAAAATATAGCTAATAAAATAGAATAAAACAAAAGAATAAATTGTATATAAATACAGGAAGATAAATGACCTCTCTCTACGCTCCATACAAAAAGATAGCTTGCAGCTGAGCTGAGCCTATTAGCGCCGACAATATTTGTCAATTATGTTGAGGATAATGCAAGTACATACGTGCATACATATCGGTCGTTTGATAATATACAGAATTCTTTTAAAATTCCAATTCTTTGGAAAATGACAATTCAAGTATGATTAATTCATACATTTGGTATACAAAGCACCGATGGAAAAACCCATAGCTTCGACATTTTTGGAAAGTTTAGACATCTGTTAGGCTGAACATATTCTCCTTATCAATCTTAAGAATTGTGTGATGAAATCTCCAATAACGTAAAGTTGTAATTAATTCTCTATATTATTAAATGTGCGATATTTAGATTAGACCCCGTCAAAAAAAAAATAAAATTCCTACATGCATAATACTTAAAAAAAAGGTTAACTGTACAACAAATAACATAAAAATATAGTTCCTATTTTTTATGTTTTTTTGAGTACGCAGACATTTAGCACAATCAATTTTATTATTACAAACCACGCAAATTTTAAGTAGCGAGGAATTAACGTGATTTTTGGATTTCTTTTTTCACGCAGTCTCTTTAAAAATAAAATTTTTTTTTTGAAAATACCTTATATGGAAAAATGCAAAATACCGTGAACAAAAAAAAAAAATCTCAAAAATCAATGCGATTTTTGACTAACTCCGAGCTTGCATTTTTTTACTACAATTTAATGCTGCGAAACTGCATACCAAACAAATTCTAAAAAATCTGTATGAAAATTTGCTGAATTTCCACGGGTGTTGCACAAAGTTTAGGAATTATATTTTATGTTTTTTGTTGTTGAATTAACCATATTTTTATAAAAAACTAGCGGTAAAATATTACAAAAAAAAAAAATTGTTGTATATGTTGTGAAAAGTTCGCTGTGCCAATACTTTTTGCCGGCAGTGTACATGCTTGTTATTTATGGCTATATTGCTGAAGATATAATACAAATTCAAGTCTCCTCGCTTCCAATAGAAAAACGAAATGACAAAATATTTGGATACATATCTAATTGTTTTTTTTTTAACACATTTTTTTTTGTTGAAAGTGAAAATTGTGAAACAAATTCTAAACACACACATTTCTTCGGCTGAGCGCTGCCTGACTTTGAAACCAATTAAAAGTTAGCCGTAATAATCGAGCCAAAAGTTGGCTATTTTAGTAATCGACTACGCATTTCCCGACAGGGAAGTTACGTTTTATAATGTTCAACAAACAGGCGTTGCTTATATTAATTTCTGCTTGCGCAGCAGTTTTCGTCGATTTCAATGCTCTACGGCCTTAATAACTTAGGCATTCCCACGTTTCGTGGACGACCGTACTTTGCACCGTCTCTTCGGTAAACACAATTGACACTTACCGTTCTGATGATTTACACAAAAAAAATTGGATTTTTCATTAACGTTTTTTTTTAAATAGGCAAATTTCTCAGTCTTTGGGTCAACACATAACGCTCTTCCATACGCGACACGCTTATCCAGTACTTACTTCTACTAAATATAATGGCTCGCCTACAACGATTACGATGATCTCGCATTTTACCGGCTGGACATGGCTTCGACATGATTTGTGTGGATAGCAGCTGACTCTTTTGCACTGTTGGTTGACGATTGTAGAAGATCACTTTACGCGATTCAATCGTTGTACACAGATTGGCAAAGATCACAATGAATGCAAAGAGTAACGACAGAATCACTTTAGTATGCATTTGTAATTATGTAAAGTACATATATGTATGTGCGAAACAAAGTTAAAAACTATAAATCACTCCAGCTTGTAGACTTAAGAACCGAAAGTCGAGACCGAACACTTTGCACTGATAGATATGTATTTGAATATTCGAAGGTGTGTAAAGATATCACGATACCATAGCATGCGTTGAAACCGATATTTTTTATGTGCACGACCTGCTTGCTAGGTTCGCGTGTCGTCTTATATTGATAGCTGGCGTGAAATATTTTTGCTATTTGTACGTCTTCTCATCGTCGGCTGCCGAACGTGTGGAGGGGTGATTGGATTTATCAGAGAAAACAATTCGCTGATAAGATTACAGTCGCAGGCAGTGGCGGCGCTGTAACTAAACAAAGGGGTTAAAATTTGAGTGAGTTTTTGAAATGCAGATTTTTTTCCATAAATATTTTTGTAGTTTCTGATTTTCAGTTTGAACTTTTTCTTAGATTTTGATCGTTGGAGTTTAAGGTAGTTACAAAATTTGGCAGTTGAGTTAAAGAGATTTTATAATCGATGATCCATCGACATAACAGAGTCATTATTACTACCCGAAAGATCAATATCTGACATTTACTTTTTAAAAATACAGTGAAACTCCCATAATACATACCATATGTTAATCGAATCGCACGAAAAACTTTCTTACAGAGTGATGATTTTCGTACTACGGCTGAATAATTTGGATACGTTGTTGGGGTGGGAGCCTTTCCATGATGAATTTTCCAAAAATGCTGAATAAAAACAAGATGAGAGTGTGACATTAGTCACGCGTGATATTTAAAAAAAAGCGAATGAAAAGAAAAGTCGAGATAGATAACTCGTTATTTTGCACCAAATTACGTTACAGTTTTATATGCAATTTGTTTTTTTTTTTATTTACCGCCGTATTCACTTAACTTTTTGTCCCCTTTTTTTGCTCCGCCACTGATCGAATTTATGAACCTTTACTCATTAATCGCAACGAAATTCTTTACACAACTTTTTTTTATAGTAATCGTCGCTGACATGGTGCCAATAAGTAATTTTAAGGAATTTGTAGCTATTTCTGGTTATTACTAAGCACCATTTACTGTTGTAGTAAAAATTTAGACGGGGTCAAAAAAATACCAGCAACGCAAATATATGACTGCTCCTAATTGAAGGGGAATGAATACAGACTGGGACTGTTATATATATTTGTAGGTATGGTGAACGAAATGAGTTAGTCGAGACTTTAGTTATATAACTGAACTGAACTTAACATAACTTAACGGATACATACTGATTAAGTGCAAAAGCAATACCGGAATGTCGAAGCCGGAGGGTTCATACGGTCCACTTGATGAGTAGTGCGCTACTCAAATGTACTTAAAAAACTTAACTTAGCTCAACTTAACTGAACTTGTCTTATTTTAACGAAAACTGGAAATCTATTTAGGTTTCATAGAAGCAGCCATGTGAACGAAAACCCCCTAACTCCCGAATCTCTAACATTGGCAGAGGACGTAGGAGTCTATCAGGACAGGAAAGCATTAAGCAGAGTTGGCAAGAATGTAATGCTGTAAGAGGCATTTGCTTAGAAGAGAAAATGCTGAATTGACGCACTATCCTGTCCTGGAAAGCTTCTAAAGAAAGTATTCTGAGTGTGTCAGCCGTCAACCTACTACTACCGTTAAATAACCTTGCTGCTAAAACAGCGGATAGAACGATGAGGGGACTTCAGCTGGAGATGCTTAGGACATATTTTGCTCAACTGGAAAACTAAGCTCTAGTACCATGGAACACATGGCATTGCCTATATGGCCTCTTGTCTAATTATGGAAGTGTGATTAGACGGGCCCAAGCCCGATTTGAGAAAACAGGAGGGAAGTCAGGAAGCTTTGGCATTGCCAGGGTATGGGCTTCACAATCCCGGCTACCCCAGTCAAAGGCTACCAATTCTGAGTCGGTAGAGGGCACAATTGGCAGAAGTATCTTCGGCCTTCGAAAGTCATACCAAAGACTTTAAAAAGGGTACCGCGGGCGAACAGATGCCCCTGGAGTGTGTTCGTTGGCTAGATAAGCAAAACTAGTTAGATAAACTAGGCTGAAAGACAAGCTAGATGCACGTGTAAGATCGTACAGCTGGTTAGATTGGCAAAATGTGGTTCGTCAAGGAGATCGAGCGGGTGTAGAAAACCAGAAAAGGAACTACAATCCATGCCTATTGTGCACCCGGGCTGGGCTCCCCAGCAAGGCTAGAAAGACCTGCGAGAGTAGTGAGACGAGCAGTGTGAATGAGGTGAGTCAAGCGACTCGAACGGGGGTTGAGAGTCGATTTTCACTCCGGGTGAGATGACCGCGACATGTAGCATGAATGAATGTAGGTTGTTTATGGGTAGCAACAAGGTGGTTTGATAACGGTGGAAAAGCGAATCTGACTAGTTGTGGGGTCAAGCCGAGTACAAGTGCGGAACTTTTTGTTTTGAAGTGCAAAGTTAGCCTAAAAAATAAGAAATAACTAGAAAGTTAACGACTACGTCGACAGTTATCATCTAAAGTCATTCGAAGCTGGAAAGCCATTGATATGCTGGTCGCTTGTAGAAGGCCTCGCTGATAGAAAATGTGTGCTTTTCTCACCAGAGAATAAAAGGTAACGAGATAGCAGTTGAAACTGTCACGAGCATCATTAATTCAACTTTTGAACAAATAAATGACCTACAAACACCAATTCAATACTTGCACAATGACGGCTATATAAAAATATAGTCTAGAGCTAAATCTATCGAACTAGATAGCCATTATAAAACCTACAAAAATCGTGTACAAAAATAGAAAAGCAAAATATATTAACTTCCTATTAAAAAGGTCGCAAAAAGGTCGTAGAGTTATCATTTTTATGCTACCGGCTTATAACTTAGCAGCGGAGCAATTTCCATGCTCAAATTTTACATAGTTGAAAAATGCGATTGAAATTCTTGGGGCCTTTTAATTCGCGAAGTTAGAAGACAGGTCAAAAGAAGATTTAAGATCAGTACTAATATTCGAAAAAACCCGTGATATCCTTAGTGAGGTCTACTCCAACGCACAAAAATCGTATCCCATCTGATATTGCTCATTTCAGTCTAAAAATCCTTTCGTCAGTATTTCATGCTGTACGCAGGAATATTGTCTGAACAATTCCTACTACTAGGTTATGTGATTGGTGAAAGTGGACTAGTTCTGCATTAGTTTGCTAGACTGATGCTATTTTCGCACAACTACGCGTATAACTGGAACTCCAGCAAACTAATTGTATATGTGACGTAAAAAACTTCTTAAAAATTACAATGAAATCGACCTATGTACACATAATTACTATTTATTTATATGCACGTATGTAGTATATACGGATATGGATGTGTATTCACCGGTAGCTACTTACGTATTTGCAATGTCAATAGAAAAGTAATTACAAATAACTTCATTTCCGCAAAGAAATTTCGGCGTCGATGGTTTAATAGCAGCGCTTGACGACAACCACAATCGATGACGTTATGTTTCTTATCGCTAAATCACAATTAAAAGTTATCGTCTCAAAGTAATTATAATGACACATTTACGCGCACACGAGTAACACTATTTATGAATGCAAACATATCTAAAATACCCAGAAGTCATGAATAACTTGCAATTTTTTTAGCTGCCTAAAATCATGCTCAGAAAACGGAGTAGCAGATGATATTTGCAGGCAAAAAAAAGTGTTAGCAAAAGCAAACCTAGTCATTCACACCCAGTGTTGTCACAGGAAATTTTTTTTTTCTACCAAAACCAACCAAACCCTACCAAAAATGTGTTTGAGTTTTGCATTTTTTTTTTCAATGTCAAATTTATTAAAAATTGAGATAACATAACATTTAGTAAAACCAAATCAGAGCTAGTAAAATACTGCGATACCCCTACGCCTCACAGTGCCGCCTAAGTGGGCAAAAATCGAAAAATTCGTTATCTGCAATGTGAACTTGTTTGGTATTTTTGTAAAGAATAAAGGAATAAATTATTCCCTAAAAATAATTAAACAGACATTTCCCTAAAAAATTTATTAATGCCGCCAGGAAGCCACTACAGTTGACAAATTTTATACTAAGAATTTTTATAAGAGCATAGTCATGTGTAAGCTCTTCACAAAAAAAAATTCAAAAATATATCCTTTGAAATAAAATATTGGTTTGACGTTTCTTGTTTCCATATATATAGTAGAGAATTACAGGAATTAAGATTTTGGCATAAAATTAAACAGGGTGTCCCTGCGGTGTTCAAAAAAAATAAAAACTTTTAGACAAAATTTCAAAAAGTGCTAAATTTTATAAATAAAAATAAAAAATATATGTAAAAATAAGTTATTTTTTATTATTTTATTAAATAGTATGGGCTTTTAGCTTTCAAAAAAATAAATAAAAACCTGCCCATTTTTTGCACTTTCTGAACTAATGCGTTTTTTGCTAATGCATAAAATAATTTTTTTCATTTTTTGTCAGTGATCTGCACGATTCGTTCCATTTACAAAAATGAAGTGTCAGATTAAAAAGCTTGCCCTGTGGACAATAGAAGGTTTATTTTTTAGAGAGTTGCCACCTGTTAAAAAATTAGATTAAAACTTTTTTATGAGTTAAATGAATTAGTAAGATATGGGTATCAATGGAACTGTGTATTAGCTACATCTAGAGAGTTGCCACCTGTTTAAAAAATCAAATTCCACTTGAATTAAAGAAATTGGGTAATTGAAATAGATAGGTATAAGGGAGTAAGACGAAAGAGGTTTAAGAAGGTTTTAGCTTAAAAATATTACGAATAAGGTTGCCACCTGTTTTTAAAATCGAATTTAGTTAAACTAAAATAATAATTACGTCAAACCATAAGATTACGCCATCGTATTTGTTATTTTATTACAAATATATACATTGTCAATCAATGATTTTTTCTGACTACATTCCTTTTAAATTAGTGGACTCTTAAATTAACTCAGGAATCTTTTTACTCTCCACTTATTTCTTGCTAAATATATCGAATTTTTTCATTTGTCTGATATTCATATTGATATACATATTTCAGCTACCTTATTCCCTTAATTAAAGTGAATTTAAATTTTTAAACATGTGGCAACCCTTTTCAAAAGTAAGAAACTTTATTGCACATCTACAGGCTAAGCACTGTCATTTGACACCTCACTTTTGAAAATAGAATGAACTATATATACATACCTATGTAAAAGCCACAAGAACCCAAATTTTCAACTTCAAACTGCCTTTACAGTGAAAGTATGAAAGTTATCCAAAAACCAATTGCATTTTTGAATTTAGCGTCCTCAATTTTACTCAGAAGCGACTTTTCATTTAAATCCGTCCACAATTCTATTTTTGCCCACATTTTATATGGATTGCTTCCCACTGTGCGCCTGGCCGCCTTACAAGTCTGACAAAGAAGATATTATGCTAATCCTTCATAAAATTCATGCTGATGACTTGCGCATTTGGTGGGCATATCAACGGCGGGCCATGTCATGTCTTTCTGTCCCAAAAATGTATAGGATTTTTGAATTACAAGTTAACCGATAATCTAATCAACTTCGAAAGATCAGATAACATTTGTAGTTTAAAAAAGCTAAATTTGGTCATTCGCCGAATATTTGTCATGATCAATAAATACATGCATACTTCACTATATTCTAACTATACATACATACATAAAAAAACATCTGAAATACAAATAGTTTATGTACGTGAATAGGATTAAATATGTAATAAAATACTAATTAATAAATGTTTTAACAATCCAGATTGAGACAAAGAAAAAACGAGTAGTATTTATAGCATTATAGTCATTATTAGCCTGCGGTTTCAAAATATATCCTTAGAATTTGTTTGTTTATCCCAAACTATCAGAAATTCTGACCATATTTGGCAAAGTCATTTCGATAAAGCCAAATGCAAAGTACATATTATTTTCATTGAAAAGTTACATTAGTTTCGGAATAATTCACACAGTAGGAGCAATTGCAACGAAGGAAATATTCGGAATAAGCGGACTAAAAATTTTTTACTAGCGTTCTTTCTTCGTGTAGAAAAAAAAGTATCTGTTGTTGATTAAGTTCATGCCTGTTAGCGCGGAAGTTTTTGAAAATATATGCTGAAGCATCGTGCGCTACCACAAGCATTACAAAAAACAAAAATGTCGAAAAATGCATAGCTCTGTTGCAGGTTACAACTTTGGCAAAAATCCAGCTTTCGCCTAATTATTACGAAGTAAAATGCCTTTTTTCCTCGTACTACTGTAAGTACATTTTTTTTTTTTTTGAGAAAAAATTTGTGTTTAAAGCGCAGATAAATTTTAAAACCTACCTAAGAAAACTTTCCTAAGATATCGAAATTCAGAAATGGGTGAAATTTTCTCCTGAAGGTCAGATGGGAATCCGTTTCCTTTTTACCCAGCTACTCCATGCTGAGGGAGCATGTTTGGGCCGAGTACAGAGCAAAATTTACTGTTATACAAACCGAAAAAAATAGAATGGAAATACCAATTTTTTTATACATTTAAGTATCTTTTTCTAAGCAGCTAAATTTGAATAAAAACTAGTGGAATTACTACATAAGAATCATCGCTAAAAATACAACAAGCAACTCAGCAATATTAAAAAACAGGTACATATATATTCACATATATATACATAGTACAAACCTAAGTATTGCAGTGAAAAATTTTCAGTATTATATTTTCTTTGTTTTGAAATTTGTCTTTTGATTGACATTCAACTACTTGCACATATTAAAGGCCAAATATAGCTACATAATAATAACAGATTGGCGCTTATATAATATTCTAATGTTTGGCCGAGCTTCTCCTCCGATTTGTGGCCTGCTCCTTGGTGTTGTCACACAAATGGGAGGAACAACCTACAGATTTACGCCAACTCTGGAAGGCGATTATATTTTTATGAGAAGCTGTTTTTCATGGCAGAAATATACTTGGAGGTTTGCCATTGCCTGCCAAGGGACGACCGCTCTTAGAAAAGTTTTTTTATATTTTCTTTTTTTCTTTTATTTTATCGAAAACTGGGCTTGAACCCAGGGCCTGCAGAATGATAGTATGCACAGCTAACCATTACACCACAGCGGTCGCAACATTCTGAGTCATAACTTTCCGCTTTCAGTTCTACGTCGCATGTTTCATAAAATTTATAACTGGATTATGCAGTCAAAGATTATTGAATCATTCAAAAATTAAATGAACAAAAAAATTGCGGCATTCGCAGTTTAGGCATGCCTAAATACTAAAGTAGAAAACAATCAAAAACTCAAGTAAAAATAATTAAAATATCTAAGAAATGCTAACTACTCAAGTAAGTACTAGAGGCAAGCTAAACACTACAACGCGAATGTATTAAGTAGATTTCTAAATGCTTAACGGTTCAGTAAAAAGTAGAATTATCGGTAGTTTTTGCTTTTTAATTGTCATGCCTTCACAAAAGCTTCATAATTTTCAGAATTTCCCAAACTTCCAAAGATTTTCTTCGGATTGCTTTGAATATTTGCTGCAGTCTTTGGCTTTGTGGCGGTCGCTTTGCTTGAGTGGTTAGAGATGCATACTACCACTCCATAATACCTTGGCTGCATGGCTCGGCCAACATCTAAGTTTTCTACCGTGAAAATGCTTTTTATAAGATCCATTCGCCGATTCGTAAACTGTAGGTCCTTCCATTTGTATAAAAACACAAGGGGTGCCACAATCTAGAGTTGAAGTTCGGCACTTTTACGCTGGGTATTTATTTAGTTCTGTGAAAATAAGTTAATACATTTATGACTTGTAAACTCTGTAATTAGGAAATATAGGAAATACTCTGACCTATTCCCTTTGGTAATTAACCGATTCATATATAACTCAAACCCTTTGTACTTATTAGTTTAAAATAAATAAATAGAATTTTGCCCATCACTGTACTATGGTCCCAATGCCTGTTTTTCTGGCCAAAACTAATTACGACTAAATAAGTAGATGATTTAAATAAACCTGCGTTTTTTATTGACTGACATATGATTTTCCACACTTTTTGTAAAAAAAAAAAATATTTTAACCCTTGACGACCGAAGGGGTCTAAGAAATCACTATTTAACTTGAGGTTGTGTTAAAAAAGTTTGTAAGTAGTTTTTTTTTTAATATTCGTATAAAATATTAAATATTAAATTACACTTAGCTGTATACTCCATTTATACAGTGGGCACAAAAAAAATGAAGCAAATTAGCTAATTTCAATTTAAAGCCTTAATTTACCTACTGAAAGGTTAAAAAGAGCAACCTTTGCAACAACAAAATTTTAAACAGTTTTTCTCCTTCTTTATTATGAACAGCGTTCTGGCCATTTTCTGAAAAAGGTTTTTGGGGTCCTATTATTCGATGCAAAAATAATTCTAAGATTAGTGTAATTAACTTTGTTTAACATATAAATGCCTAAGCGTGATTAAGGGCCGCGTTTTCTTTCATTATCTACCGATACGATTTCCATTGGCTGCCGATGGGAGACCGCCACTAGAAAATCGACGGCCGCTAGGTATTTTCTTCTTATTAATTGGCGCAGGCAATCTTATTTAAAATGGAGGCACGTACACTTTAATTCTGGATCCGAACGAAATGGGGGTTTTAAGAGCATTTTCATGGCAGAGTACTACTCGTAAGTAGGTTGTTGCTTTTAGAAATTGCGAAAAAAATTTCTATAAATTTTGACATTACTCGTCCGAGTTAGGATTCGAACCCGTAACTCTTAAATGAGATAAGCCAAACTTCACTTAGCACACTCGGCTACAGCGGCGAGGTGTCAAGATAAAACAAAAATATATATGTCAATAAATAAAAGTAAATAAATCCATTCTAGTTCGCAACTAATGCCAGAATTGCAAAAAGACTACATTTTTTTGGATTTAAATGGTATTTGTTTATAATTTATTTCTATTGATTTTCTTCACTTATTTATTTTTCATTTGTATTTTTGTCTAAAACTCTTCAAATATTTTACATATTCATTTAAATCTAGAATAAATTAGTACAGCTTATATGTAAATATAATCAGTGTTTGATTATGTCAGACAAACACGCAAGCACCGACCCCTGTTCGCTTTTTTCACAAGAACAGGAAAGGAGATTCCATTGACGCAGCGAAATTACCGCAGCAATAATTTAACATTTAATGCCATCTGCAAAGTAAAAGCACAACAATTAAAAAAAACAAAAATTTAACAATAAGATTAGATAGATGAGCAAAGAGCAAAGGTTTTTTTGCTTGACGATAGGCGCAGTATTATTATGAAAACATTTTATGTTTATGGATTCCCCAAGCAGTGGGAATAGAATTCTCGCTTAAATAACATACATACATACGTACGCATGCACATATGTATGTATGTATGTGATAAAAGCAAAAGAAACAAACACTCACTACTATTGAATGACAGCAGACGTCGACAAATCCCGCGATGATCTCGCATATGACACTTCGCACAGGGTTTTTCTTTCGCTCGCGCCGATAAAATCTGTGACGTGAAAATTTGTATGCGTTGTGGCGCATAGAAGATGACACGCCGGCTTTCCGTTTCAGTTGGCATGCTTACCACCAGCAAGGTGCACACTAACAACGTACAGACAGACAATTGCAATAACTTCGAAAACATTTTTTTTTTTAATATGTTTAGTTGCAATTTAACTGAGCAGACATCCAATTTTAAGTGTTGTGTGTGATGATTTTTAATTAGCTATTTATTTATGCAAGTTTATAGAACACTTGTGCATGCAGTCACTTTACTATTTCGCTCTTTTTTTTTGCCTTACTCCACTTTAATATGTAGCTGCTATAAATATGTATTTATTTAGGCTTTCCCAATTTGTACAAGTCACAATTTAACTGTTTCACAGCGAATGCCGGTCTTTAACTGATTATAAATGATTTCTCGTGCTGCTACTTAAGACGCCCCTTTAACAGTGAACGACAATGATAGCGAAACGAAGGTGGATGCATTGTTGTTGTTGGCCAGCTGCAATCACAGCTGTAGTTCGGAAGTATGGCAAAAGGGTTGAGTAGAGAGCGTTAAATGTAGACATGTTTTTCCCTAGCTATCTTGTGTATCGACACATATTGATAAGAAGTGTATTCTTTATCTTTTTGGTGTGTTTTTTTTCTTGTTTGATAATTGTACATAAGTAAGATAAGTTCGCCTATAGGGTGTTTGGAAATGGTGCAGTGTTTAAGAAGACCTCAATTGGTTAATATTATTTATAGAAAATGTGACTTTAAAATCAAATATATTGAAGTTGTTCACGCTTGCCTGGTTATCACATTATGTGGTTTGATTTTTTACTCAGTTTACAATAATAAAATACACTACACAATAATAATTTTTAACCAGATAACCTGATAACCAGGCAAGTTTGAACAACCTCATATACTACACTATCTATATGGCATAGCCGCATCAGACTTGAAATATTACGTATACGCCCTGTATTAATGCAATAGGCATATCAAGAAACGGAAACAAATGCATGCAATCTAAATTCTCGCATTTTTGTATCATACCGAGGGCTTATATTCAATACCCTCTATCTGCAATTTTGGTGATATTAGAACACATCTGGGACTTACCTGTCATCACTGATCTTAATCCTAACTTTGCAGATTAATAGTAAATTCTTCTAACACAATCAGCATAAATATGACCAAACACAGTTAAGTCTTAGGCGGATTGTAATATCAGAATCTAATTTTTGTGAAAAGTGCAGATGGAGTGTATTGGCTAATTTCAAATTTCTTTTCAGACTTGTTTGAGAAATCTTACCGCACTATCGCTTTAAAAGAATTTTCTCACCCGTAAAAACTGTGACTCAACGTCTTTTGACGTACCGTAAACATTTTGTAAATGGTAATTTTTTACTGAAAAATATTAAAAGAAACGTCCGTATGTGCAACATGAGAAAAGTTTCTTAATCGAGTAAAGCTGCATTAGTGGAGCTACTTATTTTAAAAATGAAATACATACTCGTTTATGGCGTATGAGTAACATTATTTCCTGCTCTTTTTCTTCTTCTTATTTGGCACTGTAACCGCTTATGCGATTTTGGCCGAGTGCAACAAAGCACGCCAGTCGTTTCTCTTCAATGCCAACTTGCATCGATTAGAAATGAAAAGTGAAGCAAAGTCTTTCTCCACTTGATCTTTCTGTTTAAAAAGAATCCACTATATGAACGACATATCTGGAAACTCCACAGATAGTGGAATATCCATTCATGTGATAACATCAGACCACACATCACAAATTAGAAGAGAGCATCGGCCCAGCACTAGGCAGTATGTGTTAGGCTAAATTTTTTATAAATAAATCTTAGTAATTCCAGAGGTATATGTATGGTAGAAAGAAAGTAATGGATATTTTGATTTTACCGAAAATCTAAAAATTGGATTTTTTAAATCAAAAAATTTGCAATTGTTTTTAAAATATCAACTCTGGTTTTCACACAAATAAGAACACCTAGATACATTTGTACACCGTCTCGAACTTGCAGATAATTTGTATGGGAAGCGATTTCATGACACATATACATATACATATGTATGTTCTCCCGGCAGTTTGCCATTAGCTGGCGAGGGGCAACCGCTATTTGAATTTCGGAATAAAAGCCGAATCGAAAATCGATTCCAGTTCTAAACGGCTGATTTTGAAAAAAAAAAACTTTTTTAGGCATTGGCTCATATTCTGTGAAAAATGTATTTAAATAGAGGAAACTAATATTTCATCTTCTGCATTTTGTAGCCATAAAAGTATCAATAATCAATTTTTTTACGTTTGTATGTGAAACACCCTGTTTACAATATTATTACCACCTGCTATATTTGCATACATTCAACATCCGCTTTTCTACGTAATCGCATATGCAAATTGCATGCTAAGTATTGTTTAATTAGACTGGCGTTATTTGAGCTCTTCAATTAAAAGAAAAGGATGGGCCATGACGATACAACCAAACAACTGTTCTTAGAAATGCACAAACTTTGCAGATATGGCCTTATCGCATGAGAGCAGAATTGAGAGTTTCTAAGCGAGCGAACGTATTTTATTTGGTTTTAAATCCAGAGAAACTATCATGCGAAGAGCTGTCAATATAGGTAAGTATTGATGATGGATCTGCCAGTGCTGTTACCAAAAACCTAACCAATTATTGGTAAGCAGCACATGACTAATAACAAGTAATGAATTAGTGAAGAAAACGTGATCAACGGCGTGGGAAATCCACTGTGACTACATACGACAATGTATGTATGTGTGCTTGTGAATTTTTAGTGATTAAAAAAGATTTACTATAAAAATGTGACTTGCTGAATGCAGTAAGTAAATCGTTTAAAATTGTATTGAGTCCTAGCACGTAAAATGCTATCTTCAAAGAGTAAGTAGTATACAGAAAACATATTTAGATTCTAGAGATTACGCGAAATAAAAATGTATAGTCGTTATAGGAAATAATGGTAGTTATATTTTTTTTTGGCGGACGCGTGACGTCAAATCGATTGGGAGAGGGGGTTATTATATTTCTAAAAATTTTGTGGTGCGGATACTGATTTAAATCAGAATTCTGTCATTATATAAAAATTCAAAACTAACAAAAATTAAACTCCATAATATTCCCTTATTGGCTGCTTCTACTAAGAGGTGCCGAAAGGATTACGCGGAACTGGATATATTTCAAAATTAAGATGAAAGGCACTATTTTTAGATATTAAATGCGATCTGAATTTCACATTACTTGCCAATGATATACGTCATCTATGTATGTCACATGCTATGTAAATAACAATGAAAATACGATTAATAATATATTTATGTACACAAAAGTGACTGGCAAATATTTCATCTAAGTCACTTATAACGGGTGATTTTTTTGAGGTTAGGATTTTCATGCATTAGTATTTGACAGATCACGTGGGATTTCAGACATGGTGTCAAAGAGAAAGATGCTCAGTATGCTTTGACATTTCATCATGAATAGACTTACTAACGANGTCAAATACTAATGCATGAAAATCCTAACCTCAAAAAAATCACCCGTTAGCATACAATCTATGGGTATAAATCATAAATTACGTGCTTGTCATATTTGCATACTGACTTGCAGTTGTGTGATTAATTTCTACATTTTGAGACATTTATACTATTTTACCTCTTTTGCTTGTTATTCTTCGAAATTTGCAGGGATCGAACATAGCTGTCATTGATGAAAACTTGCCATTGAAAAATTCACTATGAAGGAAATGTGCTACAACTAAGTGATACATATGTACCAATCGATTTCTTTTTTTCACTGACAATAAAATTTGAAAATATATATGTATATTTTTTTGATTTTTATGCAAAATTTGAAAGAAAGGTAAGTTGACTTTTGTTAAATGTTTCAATAGGCGGAATCATGATAAAAACATAGCAAGGTATAACCGTTCTCTCAATTTGTCGGCCATGATTTTTTTTTGAAGTTTGCCAACATTTTAAAATCATATAAAAGTGAAAATAAAAAATTGAAATTGTACGAAATTGTTGTTGCTTGAGATTGAAAATGAAAATGTGTGTGTGAGTTTGTGAGTAAATTTAAAAATTAAATTGTTTGGAAACGTCAAGAATTTTAAAAGTGACTCTCAGCGGTTCTACCTTACTATATTTTTATCATGGGCGGAATAACGAGCAGTCATTTTGTTAGTAGGATTGCATGATTTAGAGGTGCTGTTCCATTTTTTAGCTTGTCATGGTGACAACAAAAACAAATCTTATTTAGCTCTTTCTTGCCCAACTCTGGCAAATAATATTTACATACATATGTATACATATCATACTTATAGTCGTATTTTTTTATATTTTTATCATTACCACCATTCAGGTAATTTGCAGAAACCGTTACCACATTACCATTATCACCTTACCATTACCCCATTACAAGTACAGTAACTACATTACCATTAGTAGTATCATTATCATTACCATTACTATTAGCATTACCATTACCACTACCAGTATCATTATCATTACAATTATGTTAAAATTACCATTGCCATTACCAGTACCGTGAACACGACCTTTATCATTAACATTACCATTACCAGTACCTTTAACATTACCATTACCATTAGCATCACCATTACCAGTACCTTAAAATTACCACTACTCGTATCGTTAAGATTTCCATTTTTATTACCATTACCATTATCACTATCATTATATTATATAATTTTTATATGAATACCCTGCGAAACATTGTCCGCATAATCCCTAAAGAGATTATTCCCGGATAAGCCTAGATGGGGATTAATTGGGTATTATTTGACCTCAAGCACGCCCCGACTCATCCCTTACGAGCAAATTGGAGATGAGTTAGTCTCCAAGCAATAACACGGTGCTACAAGAAACAAAAAAACTTACGAAATACACCCGAGTGTCGAGAACAACGAGAAACGTGAAAAAACCACCGTTATGTTCGTACTTGATGCACCTATCTACACGCAGCTTGACTAGTCTTCATACGATTTTAAAACCCAAAAATATGTTTTGAAAAGGGGATTTATAGAACTTAAAAATAAATAAATAAATATTTATGTGAGACTTGGTTTGTTGGGAGTTTCCATTGGGTAAATTTTTCTCAATTTTTCAAATTTGACCATCGGTTATTTCAAAAATTTCTATCAAAGTGGCCAAATAAGTGACGTTTGTCTAAAAAAACATTTATTTCGAATAAAATGAGACCTCACCTAATGCAATTTCATACAAATTGCCGAAGTTAGGAAATTAAAAAAATACGGCTTGAATTTATATTTTTTATGTACCTGACTTTCAAGTTTTTTGAGCAATGTAGCTAAGGAATTCATCAATATTTATTTTAAATTGATATATGCAAATACTCTTTAGCCAAAAATTTTTAACTTTACTTCACTGCTCTCGACTGAATTTGGTATACACTTTGTGCTTAGCCTCCTTAGCACCTTTGTTTTAATTTTTGAAATCGAACGGATAAGTAAACAAGTACGAACATAACAGTTGTCCTAAAAAAAATAACAGTTAATTCTATATAAAAAAAACTGAAAATGGTTATAGTCGCTGTTCCTTTGCTCTTAATAACACCCCAGATGTTTCGCATTTTTTGCAGGGTAAATACGTATATACATATGTATTTGTATACCGGCCCCTGTTAGTAACGTGATCGATGTAGACAAACCTTGTTGAAGGCTTTACACCAACAACGTGACCGGCACCTCATAGGCTTGACGGCGGTATTTATTAAACAAACTTGGAAACAAAAAATGATTTTTTTCTTTTTTAACACTCTGTTATCTTTTCTGACCGCATATTTCGCTGAGCGGTGAAATTCCGCCAACGCAAGTGAGTCATTGTGCACGAAGTTATGAACGCTTGAAATTTGCCACATTTTTATAACACTTTTATTTGCACATACTCCCTTGTTTTCCACAATTTCACAAACTTCGATATTAGGTATTTCATCATTTATTTCTGCGATTCGCCAACTTTATCTGCATCCACAATTTGTTAATTACATACATACATATATAAAACGAGTAAAAATAGAGTTAGATTTTACAGCACATAACTTCAGATACTTCCTTCTTGAACACGGCAACAGTTGACACTTATGCAAACTGTAAATAGAGAGAAGTGTAAATTATGCTTGATCTCTACTAAAACACAAACTGACGACGACTGCTCACATTGCGACAACGACCAAGATGATCCATAACATAGCGACATCGCCGTCGATGTATAGCGAAAATGCTGCTTTCATCGGTTTGGTTTTTGTTAGTGTAAAATATTACTTTTGCCTGTGCCACTGAGGGTTGCTGAAAATGCACGATGCCGCAAAGACAAATTGAAGCCAGTAAAAATATATAGTAAAATAGCTGCATCGTTCTTATGGCATTGATTTTTAAGGCTTTTAATTAATTATAAAACAAAATTCTATCTGCTTAGTATTTTTAGTTGTTGATACATTTGTTTAATGATTCTAACTAAATGGCGGGGCTCTAGACTTTTTGGATTGACCACTCGTAAGCCTTATCAGAGGAACGCGTTGAATTCTCTTTTTCTTTATATGATTGCCTTTAATACTGAAATATATACACATATGTATATCTACATGAGAGTACTTTTTAATAGTAATCAAGATTTGTATATGCGTATGTTTTGGATTGAGTAGATATTTACCCCGCAAAAATTCGACGAATCTGGGATGACTCCGGGATCAATTTCAAAAGAATATACATAAAAGCTATACCACTTCTTATATCTTCATATGGAATGAAGTGTTCTCTTTTGTTCGAATATGTCCGATGATTATTACTTTCTAATAATACGTCTAAGCTTTTTAAATGGAGAAATCAGGAACAGTACTCTCGTTGGATAAAAAATACCTTTGCTCCGAAAATTATATTCAAAAATATGAAGTTTTAATTTTTTTTCCTTTTTTGCGCTAAAAACAGTACGCGAGGTCAAGGTGAATTTTCATTTAATTAAACCTGCAAAATTTACCTTGGATAGTGAAATATTGGTATTTTTATTTTTTTCTACAAAAAAAAACAATATGAAAATGGATTCCTTGCTGCAAGCACACCAAATATGTGTATTTAAAACTTTTTTAAAAAGATAATTGTATACTGTTTTCAGGTAAAAAAAAAAAACAAAGAAACATTTTAAACCTTCTACTTTGAAGTTCGGTTTAGAGGCTAACGTAATCCATCTCCAAATAATCGCATAAGTGATAAGTCGAGACTAATTGATCGCCAATAGTACACGTATGAGATTAGTTGTGAAGAATTAATGCCAAATTCTACCCCACGGGGACTAATCCCGGAATACTCGCTTTAGAGATTAGTCGCAAAACTTTTCCTTCATATTTTATAACAGAAAAAACAAGTCTCCTATCTCATCACTGATAACAGGTTTTTGGTTTTCCGTTTTGATTTTGTTTTGAAATAAATATTTGTACATATATACATTCATATGTTGATACTTACATGTGTATTAAAATCATTCAACTTTTGTTTAGGTTTATATATACAGTTATAAGCTTACCTATATGTAAATAAATTTTGTTTATAGCGATTAACATACTACATACCTGTAGGAAAAACAGCGCGATATGTATATACAACAAAAAAAAAAGTTTTTGGGGTCGGTGATTACTAATCTAAAATCGGTTCTTAAAAATTTCAAATGGCGTCTAAAATATGGCGAATGTATTTTTTTTTTGTAAATATCAGATTTGCTTGAAACTTGACATCCAGAAGTTCTTTGAGTGGCTGATGTCCGAAAAAGAAATGGGTATGAAACAACATTTTTCTTTTTGATGTTCGCACCAAAAGTAAATTTTTTTTGGAAATTTAGTTAAAAATTATGCAAAAATTTCGTTAAATCAATAAACTAATATTCCTAAACTACTAATCCGGATAGCTAATGTTGTTAGCATTTTTAAAATGTTAAAAGTAATGTATTTTATTTGAGATTAATCGACTACTAAGCTTCTTCTCAAATCTCAAATAACCGAAACTTAATAAAATTCAAAACCCGTTCTACTGTATTATATTCGGCCTCAGCGAAAGAATTGTCTTAGAATTCATGTAAAAATTTCGCAGATCGGACCATTTTTTATTTCTGTTAACTTGTTTCGACATATTAAGGTTGATTTCCCACCGGGAACGCTATTTTGTTTCATACAGTTTATAAAATAAATTCTGGCATATTTTTAGGCGAATTTAATTTCTTGTCCAAACACATTGATGGCGCCATACTACAAAGCCACAGTTCTTACAGCCCGATTCCGCATCACTGACAAGTTCACCACAGTCACTTTCATGACAGCTAGTCATTGTTCGCTATTCTAGCGCTCTAACAAAAGCTTGTTTTGCTGACATTCTTGTCAGTTCTAGAAAAGGTGCTGACAGCTGTTTATTGTGTTCATTTTTGAAATTTGTGAAATTATGGAGGAAGAAATTTTAATTTATGCATTGGCTATGAAAGCCCAGGAAAAAAAAGAAAAAATTGATAAAATGAAAAAATAGAGTGATACACTAGGGCTGGGCATCTCCAAAATGCAACAATTTTTATTCTAATATTTTTCCGCCAATTTTGTACAAAAAAATGGTTTATTCAACAACAAATAACATAAAAATAAAATTCCTAAACTTTGTGCAAAACTCGCACAAAATCATCAAAATTTTCAACTTTTTAATCAGATTTTTGAAAAATTTTTTGAGTATGCAATTTTGCAGCCCATTAAATTCTAGTAAAGAAAATGCAAGTTCGGAGTTAGTAAAAAATCGTGTTGATTTTTGAGAATTTTTTTTTTGTTGAAGATGTTTTGCATTTTTTCCATATAAAGTAAAAAATATTGTGTATAGAAGAGACTGCGTGAAAACAAATTGCCAAAAATCCACGGTAATTCCTAGCTACTTAAAACTTCCACTTTATTATAATAAAATTGCGCTACAAATCTGCATACTCAAAAAAATTCTAAAAAATCTGATTAAAAAGTTGAAAATTTTCATGAAAATTTGCTGCATTTTCGTGAGTTTTGCACAAAGTTTAGGAATTATATTTTTATGTTGTTGTAGTATGAACTATACTTTTATACGAAATTAGCAGAAAAATATTAGAATGAAAATTGTTGCATATATTGTGAAAAATTTGCTGTGCCAATAGTTTGTTCCGGCAGTGTATGTATATATAACCTCTTTCCATTTGATTGCCGTGCGTATTGGATCATTTAAGCAATTCAGCCCTTGTGCTACCTCCTCCCAAAGCAATTGCATATGCCGCAGCTCCTTTGGATTGTTTTTGCCTGCTTGGAACTCCGTTCAAACTTTACGCACCTACATTCATTTATATGTAGCACACATAATATTTCAAAAGAAAAGAAAATAAAGAAGTTTTTATCACACTATCAAAATAATAACACATTTTAAGTATTTTGTTACATAAAATATGTAAACAAACTTACTTCTTCTCAGTTGCCATCTGTTTGACTTAACTCACCAGTCAGCTGTTTTGCCTTTCATTGCGTGGTAAAGCAGTGTTTGCATTATTAAACTTTGCGTTCAACAATTGCGTTCAACTCAACGCAGGGTTGCACGAAAAAAAAGTTCAATGGCTAAATGTTGGCTGGCGACCAACTTTGTTGAAAGCGATTAGTTGAAAGGCCATTCAACCAAAAGTTGAATGCAAAGTTGAACAATGCAAACACCCTTTTATGGCGAATATTTTGATATTTTTTCATATTTTGATATTTTTAGCCATTCAACTTTTTTTTCGTGCAACCCTGCGCTGAGTTGAACGCAAATGTTGAACGCAAAGGTGAACAATGCAAACACACTTTGAGTTTAAAGAGCTTTCAGCTTTTCAGTCATCGAACTAGAATAGCAGGGGAGCTTTCAACTGACAACATCTCTGACATGGCAGCACTGACAAGCAACGCTGTCAGTTTTTACAGAATCGGGCTGTTAAATTACAATGTGCTACTTTCGAATAAATACCGTCGAGCAGATCACCAGACGACAAACGCCGAGTCCAGTGATGATGAACGTTTCTTAAGGTAAGATTTGCGTTGCGAGATATTCAAGTAAAATTAGCTTTCTTTCCTTAAAGCGCTCCTTTGCTCTTATGCCATGGAGTCCCAAAAATGTTAAAGAAGCGGCGAAATGATAATCAAAAATTTTCAGAATGGGTTCGCTCTAAACCATGTCGCTGATTATTAAGCTAATTTGGGAGAGTACATCTAGACTCGCATTGATCAGTATAAAATGTGCTCTGAGAACCAAACCGCCAGCGCACAGTGGTTCAAAATTCAAAAATCGGACTCAACTGGTCTCTTGCTAATTTTATTAACTTTCGTTAAAAATAAAATTAATCAAATTGAGTTTAAGAAAATTAAGGCTCCAGTGAATTGTGAACGAAAAATGCCAATTTTGAAGCGGCGCTCTAATTAGAAGATAGCGTTTGGAAGTGCCTCTAGCCATTATACCTTGGGGTAGCTTGGATTCAGATCGTATGGTCACAGCGAATAGTCTACGTAGTACAGAGTTTCGAACATTTTCTAGAAGGTCCATTACACGTTGACGGTTAGAGGAAGGTCGTAGAGTTGAAAGGGAATAGCTAAAATTGAAGCAAAATCAAGATCAGCAGTATACTACAATGAATCAGAAATGCACAGGTCTTTTAATCTATCAGATCATTGCAGTATCTTCCAAGCCGGTGTATTTGCCCGCCAAACGACCAAAATATTGACAACCGATGACTAGCAATTTTTCCGATTTCCGAAATTGAGTTTTTTTATTAGCATTTTTTTTTTTTTTGTGTATATGTATTTAACTCAATTTCGGAAAATTGCCAGTTGTGAGTTGTCAATGTTTGACCATCGATATGTAGATAGTGAAGTGATCATTTAGGCTCTGCTTTCATACCTATATATAAATAAGCCAAAATAATATTTTGAGTCCCCTTTTTGGGCACCATTCGCTCCATTTCAATGAAACATACGCCGGTTTAAAAGATATAAATTCCTCTAATCCAGCAATGTTAACCAATTACAAAGTTGGCGTGGCATATGACATACAGACTAATTTTACTGATTTTCGAGTGTCCAGCTTACAGCAGGCAAGGACTCGCATTACTCGAAGAGATACAGTTGCAGTGCCTACATTCAGCAAATGGACAAAGGACCAAAGTGTCCACTAAAATTCGCTAAGGAAACGACAATATGCTTCAGTATTACGTAAATGCACTTCTCATGGGTCGTAAATGTTTCTGGAATCACATTGGATGCCATCTTCGAATATGAGAGGCATTTTACTGCCAGCCAGCAACCTAGCCTAATCTAACCTAGAGATGCAGATATTGATACGTCCTTAAGCAGGTATTTGAACATGAGAAGACAACATTAACTGCTTTGTTCACAAATGCAAAAGATATTTTTAGATCTTGGAATTAAACGAATAAATTGTCTTGGAGATTCTGAAGGCCTATGTATCACCGCCCACGAAATGAAACAGAAACTAGTTCAACAACCAGCCGAAGTATAAGATAGGATTAAACACTTTTTAAGGAAATTATGGGGAACGAAATTTGGACGAACTTTTTTAATATCCGTTCAAGTCAATTCCTGATGAATCGCAAGTCGTTCTTTCACCTAAAAATGTGAAAAATGTGAATTGGCAAAAGTAAATAAGGGAATTTATTGTATTGAAGTGCTTATATTTTTCAAACGTATGTACATACATACTTACATATGTATTTAACTTAAATTTTTAATCACAATTAACTTTAAAGCTAACAAATTTCTTAGATTGTTTTTCGTGTTCTTCACTTTCATGTATGTAAATAATAAAAAATCACACAAAACATAAATAAAATAAATGTTTCGTTCCTAATTCAGTGCACATGTATGTACTTTATATACTTACATATATACGTACGTGATGTTGAGGTAGATGAACTCAACCGTCCCAGGGCAAGCATTGCCCATCACCTTGACTCTGTGCTAACAGCGCCTGGCTGTACACCATTTTCTGGATCGATTGTAACCAGTTCTGAAATGAAAATTATAGGAATAACTATATGTATAAACATGCAGACAATTAAAAACTATTTATTTCGTTTTGGGTAAACAAATAAACGTTGTAAAATACTAATAAAACCTAATTGTGTATTCAAAAATTAAAGAATGTATATTATGTTCGGACGCGCCCACTCACCTTTTTTGCTCGGTATTCTATGGCTGACGTATTTGCGCGGTGACTGCTGCATTTTTGCTCTTTCTCGCGCTCTAACACGATCATCCTCTCGCTCGCTCACTTGCTCATCACCTGAACTAGACACTCGCTGGTGTAGCAGCACATTGCCGTCACTGCGATAGCGCCGCACAGGGAACACAGTTTTACGCTTCGCCAGCGTTTTCTGCTGCTCGGCCATATTCAACAGGCTGCCGCACGGCCGCTCTCCCACTGCTCCATTTACATTCGTTGTTTTCAGCTGGCACTGCGACCCACTTTCCGACATTTTCAGTGAACTCTTCGAACCACTACCTGTCGTGCTTTGCCCATTCTCCGTGGATGAGTTACGTAGTCGACGCCGACGACGATAGCGGCTAAAGCTTTCGTGCTGCACCACCAAAGTGCCCGCCTTGCTGGTGCGTAGAAAATAGCGCGGCGCGTGGTACACCTCATGTTCCTCTGCAAATTCTGGCGAGGAGAAGCGTCCCTTATTGAAGCTAAAACGTTCCAATATCGATTCGGAGGTAGCTGGTGAACGGCCTGAGCTGTGAGAGCGTCGATAGCGACGCTTTTCGCGCGGGCCGGACGATGAAGAATTGGTGGGCGTGGTAGTGGTCGTAATCGTAGACGGCGGTGTTGGCAAGTCGGCGAGGTTGAACGAATTGTGTATGCTTTTATTGGCGATAGCATCACAATTTACATTCGCATCGTCGTTGACCTTAAACCGCACGCCTTTCAGTGAATTGGCGCGGCGCTGTAGCTTGTAGTCCGGCAGATCATTGGTGTAAAAGTCAATGGTTGAAGATAGCGTGGAATTTTGCTCAGTTGTGGGTGTTGTTGCCGCGCTGCAGGTGTGTGTACATGCAGGTGAGGGTGTGGCCTCTTGTATTTGCAAACCGCTGAATTGCCGATCCAAAGCTTTTCTTATCGATTGCGCCAAATTCGTAGTGGCCGCTTTGTTGGCGCGCTTACGTGCGCGTGGCTGAGTCGCAGACGCAGGCTGCATTGAATTTCGACGCATCTCGTTTCGTGGCTGCACATTTTGCGGCTGTTTGTAGCATTGCTCCAACTGGCTATTCGCGTCCACCAACAGCTGACCTTTGTGGTCGTAGAGCAGAATGCGTGGCAGCGCTATATTTGCGCATGAACGCGCTGTACTCAGCTCCCAACGCCAATGCTTAGGTTTTCGCAGCTGTAAACTCAACACATTCGCGAACTCATCATCCACTTCATCGTTACCCTCCTCGGCGTCGAAGGCGGGCGTGTCGCCAGTTGTTGTTGAACGTTGTGATGAGCAGTTTGTATCAGGTGTTCTAGAGCTGCTGAAACTGCATTTGTTGTTGTTGCTATAAATATCGTTGTTGTTGTCGTTGTCAAATCTATGCTTGCTTTTGTGTTGTTTTGCATTTGTCAGCAAGGCAGCCGTACGGCACTGCTGCATGTCCATAAACAATTCAGACATTATGCAAAGGTACCAAAGGGGCGTATGAGTGATCGATCAGCCCGTTGGTCGTGAGTAGGCGATGAACATTTGCTAGCTAGCACACAGCTGTTCGTCGATTTCGCTCATCAACAAAAGGTGCACATTTTCACAATTTTTTTTTTTCGCTTACTCAGATTGTCTTTGGTCTTTGGTCTTTGGTAGTTGACGCACAAACACACCTGTTGTATTAATTTTTAATTATTTACATTTACATATGTATGTACATATATTTGTTTTTGTTTTTCACTATACTTTTTCACTTATTCGCTTTGTTAATTTTCAATCACAACCACTGTATTCAGTGCTACTTCCTTCTGCGACAGCTGTCCTAACGCTGACTCGTCAATGCCGCATCAGCTATCTGAACGCTAAGCAACAAAACCGCCCATATGAAAAATTATTTCATACAAAATTGTTTTTTATTTAAATATGTAGGTACGTGTACACTTGCAGATAAAACTGAAGATGAAGATCATCATTTATCCGCTGGCTGTGTGCCAAAACGAAACGAAACAAACAAAATAAAATGAAAACAAAAATTAAATTTAAAAATACTCGTATAAACACATGTGTATGTACATACATATGTATGCATGTCATTCGTAAATTTTTTTTTATAAATATGCGGAATTTTGAAGACGCGAAATTGTTCTGCTCTTTCATTGATTCACTTTAGTTTTACATTTGATCAGCTGCTTTAATCAGTTTTGCGTTATAATTTTTATTCGTTTTTTATTTGTTAATATTTTTCATTGTTGCATTTTGTTGCATTTTTATTGCTTCACATTGATACCTTCACTTGCTCTAGTTGACAAAAAGCTTTAAGTAGATAGTATCTACGCTGTTAACAGCTATGTATGTATGTACATATTTATGCGCGATATTCTTTGCAACCACTAGGCCTACTGTGTTACCTATGCAAAAACCGAAGCACACACAAACATACATACATTTTATCTAAAAGTTCTGTATAGTATTCATCGTCGCAATTGTTTATCCTCACCCGCACAACGTCCCGCATTACTTAGCGCGTATTTATAGAATGCGTATGCCATAGTCGAATATATTTTAAAGTGACGCGACGCTATTGGCGCACAGTGGGTTAGGAGTGTTTAAGTATGTGATTGTCATCTACATAAGTATATATTAATACGCTAACATAAATTTTGTCTCCGTTCGCTTGCCGGTTTTACCGAACCAAGATCATTATAGGAAATATATTTTTCTGTAGATGAGCAGGGTTTATATTATTTCAAAATTAGTTGAAATTTACGTCCAAAATCGTCGTTTAAATATTTCTGTATTTGTGTATGTAAGCAAAAATGAAGGCAAAATTTAATATAAAGATGAAAATGAAAAAGATTATAATACATAAAATACATAAGAATTAGGGTAACTAAAAGGGTGAGAAAACTCAATGAAATTTTTTCGACAAGAATCCAAATGTATATACAATATCAAATAATCAAAAATTATTTATCCAAAGTCATCGAGGTTCTTACCACCAAAGTTTATAGTTATCGAAATTTATCGGATCGTCAATGTTTAATAAGTTATCGGAGTTTATCAGGTTATAGAAACTGATCAATGTTTATTGAGTTATTAAAGCTTATCGAGTCGCAGAAACGTAGTTGACGAAGGATTTTGCATGTTTTTTTGAAAGAACACTATTTTTGACCAATTTTTTTTTTTAGCTCAAGGAGTGATTTTGGTTCAGTGGCAATATTTTTCCTTGGCAAATAATTATATTAGCTTTCAAAGCCATTCTGTTTCATATCAAAATATCGCTTCTGTCGAAAGCGCTACGATTAATTGGGATGAAGTGTTAAAAAAGCACATTGGGTGCCGTCGAGTTAGCTCGAATAACTTGTTTTTCAGTCGAGAAATGTAATACTGAAATTTTAAAACTACTACGGTGTATTTTTCTCAAAAACATAAGACTCAAAACATATGATTTATAAAAATATAATTCATTTATAAACAATATAAATATAATATAATAAAAAATAAATGTCTATAATACTTAGGCGTACAAAATTTTTGATTCTTATTCCCCCCTCCACCTCCCAAAATCGAGCTCGCGATCCGGCCCTGTGCCCAGCTCTATTGCCTAGGATTTTAAAAGCTTCTAGGATCCCTAGAACTTCCGCTTTTAATATGATTGTATTATTTCCCTACCTACATGGCGAGCACCTTGGAGTAGACTCCCGCTCCCGCACCGCAATCCATCTTGGATCAGTCGATGTATAGAGAGATCGCCTCTCGGTCGGCCATTCAGTATCTTCTCCAGTCCCTTCTAGATGGAAATAGCTCTTGCACGTTACAGCTAAATTCTAAATGGCCTACCATATAATCAGTCGTCTTACTTAATTGCATTTCATTTATGATCAACCTATGTCAATAGGAATTCAATTGAGGATGGCATTTGAAGCTTCTTCCAGGCAGGATCTTAGTGCACCTGTTACTCCTGCGCTTGCTGCCCTTTGTATGCTTCTTAGATTGCTGACATTATATTGTCCGCTTAGGCCGGACCACCAAACCAAGACGCCGTATGCTAGAATTGGTCTTATGATCTCGGTATACAGTATATTTTGCTTTGTTGCCTTTGTGCTTAAGTGCACATTTAAGATACCTACCCCAAAATGCGCATCAGCGGCATTATTTTCACCACTTATAAGGAGACTGTTCCCTAACTGTGCCCTAAAAATTGTGCAACTATTATCAATTATCAAAGAAATTATTACGTTTAACTGCACTGGCTCTACACGTACCCTAATTTTACAAGCTTTTATTAATTTTGCTCATCTCGCAGAACAACGAAAACGGCCATAATTTTATGTAGTTATATTGATAATTAGATACCATTCGGAAATAAATTTCGCTTGCAGTAATTTCTATGTGGTAAGTGCTCCTCCATTATTTGGTTTCATAGGGATTCGGATACCTTCCTCATTGAAGTAATAAAGAAAATTCGCTTAAGTGCTTTTTTCGGTTAAACGCACAAGTTTTTCGTGCAAAGAAGGATGGTCAGCTAAGCAAAATATACTGTACATCCACATCACAAGTTTAGGATTAAATCCCCGGTTTCTACCGAAGATTTTCTCGCAAGTTTAGTATGCTATATAGGCCTTCTGTCTAGGGAATTCGACATTGATTTTCCAACTAAGTTTATTACCCGGCAAGACTCAAAGATACTTTACGCTGGGGGATAATGAGAGTGCCTTGCC
>NW_016160497.1:63566-63753 GCF_001687245.7 Rhagoletis zephyria | reverse complement strand
AATATCGCACTTTTCGTATTTCTGAAAATTACCGTTATATGGTAGGTAGAAGTCTGCGTACCAAGTTTCGTTAAGATATCTCAATTTTTACTCGAGTTATCGTGTGCACAGACGGACGGACGGACGGACGGACGGACAGACAGTCACCGCTTAATCGATTTCTCTTTTCATTCTGATCATTTATGTA
>NW_016160497.1:61387-63430 GCF_001687245.7 Rhagoletis zephyria | reverse complement strand
CCTGTTACAAAAAACCGTTATGTGAACAAAGTTATAATACCCTTGTGCACAAGTGCGCTCGGGTATAAAAATACTATCAGAGCTGATGAGATTAGACCCTTAAATACATTACCATGTGACGAAAAAATACTAGAAACAGTGGTGAAAAACCAACTTGTAAAGTACTTAGAATATAATAAAATTATTATTCCACAGCAATCTGGTTTTCGTAAAAGACATTCCTGCGAAAGTGCTCTGAACTTGGTTATTGCTAACTGGAAAGAAGACTTGAATAAACATATAATAGCTGTCTTCTTAGATTTGAAACGTGCTTTTGAGACGATCGACCAAAATCTGTTACTAAAAAAGCTGTGCAATGTAGGTATTACCGGTATTGAACTAAAATGGTTTGAAGACTTTATTAAGAATCGGAATCAAAGAACGGTCATCGGATCATCACTGTCTGATAGAAAAAGAGTATAAATCAGGCTATCACAAGGATCTATGTTAGCTCCTATTTTGTTCAATATTTATATTAATGATATTACTGATTGCCTTAAAAACTGTGATATAAAATTAATTGCCGATGATACGCTGCTTATGCTTAGTGGAGATAATATCTCTAAAATATCCACTAAGTTGCAAGATGATTTAAACGAGGTATACGAGGTAACTGGCTGTGCTTAAACCGACTTAAATTGAACGTCGATAAAACTAAATTTATGGTTATATCAAGACGTAATTTTGAGAGCACCAAGTTGCAGCAGTTAAATATAAACAATGAACCAATTGAAAGAGTTAATACATTCAAATACCTAGGAATAAAAATCGATGACAAATTGAACTTTAATGAACACTTTGGCCCGTAGTCATAGTCAAAATAAAGTCGACTTTAAAGTTAGTTGCAGCTTTTTGACATAATTTTCAATGGGATATCTGTCAAAAAAGCTGCAACTAACTTTAAAGTCGACTATATTTTGACTATGACTATGGGCCATTGATTACACGGTGGGAAAGATAGCCAAAAAATTATACTTTACGCAACGAACGTGAAAATACTTAAGTAAAAGGTACAAGGCCATGGTATAAAGATGAATAAATGAGAGATAGTCAGATTTACAAATTGCAGAAACAACAAAACCGAGCTATGAGATTCATTCTAATTAAACCCTATGACACCCCTATCAGAGATATGCTATCTACTCTAAACTGGCTGAGCATTAAACAACAGCTGTTTTACTATACAATGAAATTTATCAAGAACTAGCGGTAACCCGGTGTGCTTCTCTACACCAAATATTGAAAAATTGATGAAAAATCCTGGAATTTTTCTATATGAAGATTTATCATTTGTTTTATTTCAAAATGTTTGATTCTTTATTTTTAATCTCAATCCAACACATTTGGATATACAACATTTTTTGTTTTTCCATCTTGGGGATGAATAAATAAACAATTTGGAATGCCAACTCTTGAACAGGCCACGTATAGCTGTCCGTGCGAAAAGCGCGGCTCCTCCAAATTCAATCTGCATACTTGAAGAGTTTGTCCTGGCGCCTTGTTGACGGACATGGCAAATGCTAGACACACTGGGAATTGCGAACGCTTGAATTCAAACGTCATGTCTGTTTTTATCAGTGGAATACGTGGTATGAGCACAATTTCACCTTTCGCTTTCCCAGTCAGTATTGTTGCTTCAACTAAATTTGCCATCAATGTTTTTACTGCCAGTCTTGTGCCATTACACAGAGCATTTAAATTCCGTAGTAAAATAATTGATGAGCCGACCTTTAAATTCAAATAATGTGGTGGCATACCAGGCGGTTCCATTGAATTGAAAAATTCAACTGGATAATTCACTGCGTCATCTTGATTCATTGCGCTGTCAACAGATTTATATGTTGTCACTTCATATGGCAATTTTTCTAGAATTTGATAATTGATTGAATTGATATGCACATTTTTGGTGCCAGTATTGCGCGTTCTCTCAACCAATCGTGATACAGGTAATTTTGAGCAATATTTGGAAACACGCATTCAATCAATTTTTCTTTTAATTGGAGA
>NW_016160497.1:38233-55019 GCF_001687245.7 Rhagoletis zephyria | reverse complement strand
GGACGGACGGACGGACAGACAGTCACCGCTTAATCGATTTCTCTTTTCATTCTGATCATTTATGTATACATTTGTCTATATCTATCTCGATTCGTTTTGCCTGTTACAAAAAACCGTTATGTGAACAAAGTTATAATACCCTTGTGCACAAGTGCGCTCGGGTATAAAAATACTATCAGAGCTGATGAGATTAGACCCTTAAATACATTACCATGTGACGAAAAAATACTAGAAACAGTGGTGAAAAACCAACTTGTAAAGTACTTAGAATATAATAAAATTATTATTCCACAGCAATCTGGTTTTCGTAAAAGACATTCCTGCGAAAGTGCTCTGAACTTGGTTATTGCTAACTGGAAAGAAGACTTGAATAAACATATAATAGCTGTCTTCTTAGATTTGAAACGTGCTTTTGAGACGATCGACCAAAATCTGTTACTAAAAAAGCTGTGCAATGTAGGTATTACCGGTATTGAACTAAAATGGTTTGAAGACTTTATTAAGAATCGGAATCAAAGAACGGTCATCGGATCATCACTGTCTGATAGAAAAAGAGTATAAATCAGGCTATCACAAGGATCTATGTTAGCTCCTATTTTGTTCAATATTTATATTAATGATATTACTGATTGCCTTAAAAACTGTGATATAAAATTAATTGCCGATGATACGCTGCTTATGCTTAGTGGAGATAATATCTCTAAAATATCCACTAAGTTGCAAGATGATTTAAACGAGGTATACGAGGTAACTGGCTGTGCTTAAACCGACTTAAATTGAACGTCGATAAAACTAAATTTATGGTTATATCAAGACGTAATTTTGAGAGCACCAAGTTGCAGCAGTTAAATATAAACAATGAACCAATTGAAAGAGTTAATACATTCAAATACCTAGGAATAAAAATCGATGACAAATTGAACTTTAATGAACACTTTGGCCCGTAGTCATAGTAAAAATAAAGTCGACTTTAAAGTTAGTTGCAGCTTTTTGACATAATTTTCAATGGGATATCTGTCAAAAAAGCTGCAACTAACTTTAAAGTCGACTATATTTTGACTATGACTATGGGCCATTGATTACACGGTGGGAAAGATAGCCAAAAAATTATACTTTACGCAACGAACGTGAAAATACTTAAGTAAAAGGTACAAGGCCATGGTATAAAGATGAATAAATGAGAGATAGTCAGATTTACAAATTGCAGAAACAACAAAACCGAGCTATGAGATTCATTCTAATTAAACCCTATGACACCCCTATCAGAGATATGCTATCTACTCTAAACTGGCTGAGCATTAAACAACAGCTGTTTTACTATACAATGAAATTTATCAAGAACTAGCGGTATCCCGGTGTGCTTCTCTACACCAAATATTGAAAAATTGATGAAAAATCCTGGAATTTTTCTATATGAAGATTTATCATTTGTTTTATTTCAAAATGTTTGATTCTTTATTTTTAATCTTAATCCAACACATTTGGATATACAACATTTTTTGTTTTTCCATCTTGGGTATGAATAAATAAACAATTTGGAATGCCAACTCTTGAACAGGCCACGTATAGCTGTCCGTGCGAAAAGCGCGGCTCCTCCAAATTCAATCTGCATACTTGAAGAGTTTGTCCTGGCGCCTTGTTGACGGACATGGCAAATGCTAGACGCACTGGGAATTGCAAACGCTTGAATTCAAACGTCATGTCTGTTTTTATCAGTGGAATACGTGGTATGAGCACAATTTCACCTTTCGCTTTCCCAGTCAGTATTGTTGCTTCAACTAAATTTGCCATCAATGTTTTTACTGCCAGTCTTGTGCCATTACACAGAGCATTTAAATTCCGTAGTAAAATAATTGATGAGCCGACCTTTAAATTCAAATAATGTGGTGGCATACCAGGCGGTTCCATTGAATTGAAAAATTCAACTGGATAATTCACTGCGTCATCTTGATTCATTGCGCTGTCAACAGATTTATATGTTGTCACTTCATATGGCAATTTTTCTAGAATTTGATAATTGATTGAATTGATATGCACATTTTTGGTGCCAGTATTGCGCGTTCTCTCAACCAATCGTGATACAGGTAATTTTGAGCAATATTTGGAAACACGCATTCAATCAATTTTTCTTTTAATTGGAGAATTGTACAAAAATTCTTCGGCAATGTGATCAAGCCATTTGTATTATCGATTCGAACTTTGCCATTTCCGATCTATAACAATTGCTTGTGCAACTGAACACGCATGTTTATGTGTAATGTCAATTTTTGCACATATAGCCACAGAGGGGAAGACTTCAAGCATGCATTGATCTCATCTGCCGGTGTTGATCGTGGAATCACGGGCAATGTTTGTCGAAAGTCACCTGGCAATAATACCAAAGCATCACCAAAAAGCTGTTGATTTCCACGTAAATCCTAATTGTGTTGATTCTTCAAAGTCCAAAATAGAAAGACCGAATATCAATGTACACCACCTATTGGATAATACGATGAAATGACAGATATGTTGTGTTGTGGTGACTTTCATTCCATTGGCTCTACAAAATCCCTATTGAAAAACTTGCAGCCATGTTTATACTTGACTTAATTTATCCAAAGAAAAAATAAAAACAGCACATTATAGCAACAATTTTCCACTACGTTTTGATACTTTTCGTACGAAATGATGCAACAAATTTGTGCAAAATTATTGAAATAAATTGAATTGGTTATTATATTTTTTTGAGCTCAAGGCCGGGTTGAAATAAAACAATCTATAAATAGCAGCTTTTGACATGTATTCTTGTTCTTCTTCAGCTCTTCTTCTGCTAGTAAAAATTTCTCTACCAAGAATTTGCAGCTCTCCTCTGTTATTACGCTCTCGATTCAATTCTCTCTTGCAAATTTTTTGGGTTATTATACACTTTTCCAATATATGTGAAAATAAATACGCATGCGTTATGTTGGATAAAATTATCGTTGTTGTCCGTACTCGTATGTACCATCCCACTAAGTGTATGGGGTGCTTTATTGTTGCATATTTCACCTTTGGTGTATTAACCCAAGAATGATAGAATACAAGATTGCGCCGCCCTGGCCGTTGACATTTGTGTACCACACGTAAACAAAGAATAAGCGAATAGAAGAACGAGTTGAAACTGCCAAAGCAGTTCACTTTACAGTGAAAAACGTGTTTTAATTTTGCTAAATGCGAAAATATTGCATTTTTCATCTAATCTTTTAGAGAATAGGTAACGTTTTAGTGCACTCCATTGCTTTGCAATTGAGGCTGCTTCAGCAAACGTTTTAGTGCACTCCATTGCTTTGCAATTAAGGCTGCTGCAGAAAACTGCGGCAGCATCTCACCGGGATTGATTAGTTAACTTGCTAATGGAGGCTGCTTGGAGCAGAAGCAAAATCATTCTGAGGAAATGCTGTTAATATAATAACAGAGAACACAACATGCAGCGAATCGTCCCAGCGCTACACTTGCATCTACGCTTCTTGCATCTTGACGGCTGTCGCAATTTAAGACACAGCACTTCATTGTATTAGTTTTACGCAGTCTTCAACTCAAAAATCACTCACAACTCGCAAATTAACACAATCTAAACTGATTTTTAACTTCTAATTCAAATTTCTCCTTCGCTAATTTGTAAACAATGGCTTATTTACAAGTTACCAAATCTGTCAAAATCGGCAAAACCAAAGTAGCGGTACCACTGACGGCGCCACCTTTGTTCGCTGCACCGTGGTATTAACCATACCAACCAATGTTGCCACTTTACCATTTTTACGTTCCAAAAATCTTACCAAATCAATTTCCAAACAACCAGTTTTTTTATCATCAGAACATGATATTTAGTCGTTTCATATTTACTTTATGTAAACATTTTAATCTTTGAAATTAATTCAATTAGTATCAATTATCTTATGTCTAAAAATTAAAAGAAAATGCAATAGATACCTATAGAACTTATCGTCGTTTAAAGTACAAAACCGGGTATCAACAAAATGCAAAACCGCGTATGTGAGGTTGCATAAATTATTTTCTAGAGAGTAAAAACACTCATATTTCAAAATTATTTTATTTTTTACAAAGCAATCGCATTACTGGCTAGTATATTTCAGGACGAATGGATAAGGATTGAGCCAAGAGCTTGTGTGAGCAAATCCAATTTTTGGCAGCCAATGTCAGTTACGCGGTTTTTGCGGTTTTTTTTTAATTTTTACAAACGAACACTACGCTACAGCAGTACAATGCAATCCTACAAGTAAAGTTCCACGCCAAAAGTTTCCGTGTTTGAACGCAGTGAATACAGAAGAGCCCTAAACATTCTTGTCTACCGAAGGAAAATGAAACTGCCAATTTGACCAAAATGGTAAGCCTGATGGCAACACTACTTGTGGAATGTTTAATAGCTCATATTCAAACAGGTGGTGTATTATGTACACACACACTAGCTTTGTTTCTTTACTTTTGTAGCAGATAAGTATCAGGACGACGAACGGGAAAAATTACAAAATTACGCTCACAGAGAGAAAAATGGAATATTAATATGTTTGACTCTTCTGACATTTTCTTTCATCCTTCTCTTCGACTTTGTTTATTTTTACACGAGAAATTTATTTTATTATTCTTGACGGCTAATATGCTAGTTGGGATTTATTGCCAATTGGCTGGCCAAATTAAATTATAAATAAACGATAAAGGTTGCTAATAATAAGAAAATGAAAGAAAACTATTTTGGTTTTGTTTTCCGTAGCAAGACTGTAAACAAAGGATGAATGAAATGTCCACGAAAACACTAAGAGCCGGTGCGAACAACTGACAGCACACAATCCCAATACTCGTTTTCAAAGTGTTTTCGTTGTCGGTCCGAACATGGTATAACACTATCTTGTGTAAATATCTGTAAAGAAACAAAGCTACTGTGTGGTGTATTCAGTATTCATTTTTTGGTGAATTCTTTGGACAACTGTCAATTGCCCACGGAAATTATCAGCATAATATAACCAGTAAACAGCCTTCGGTGAATATGGCGACTGCCTTCCTCGGGGATGAATATGCTAGGGATGAAATTATTGGTACACACGCCTTCCAAGCACGCAGGGTTGCTTTTAAGAAAGAAAAAATAATTAACTCCAAATAGTTTCAAAAAGTATAGTGTAAAACGAAATTTATTGAATCATTCCACATAAATTGGTATACATAAATGACTAATTTTCTAAACGATTTATATAAAACGCATTTCATAACCATTTGAAAAGTACTACGGATTGTAAATTTTTGTTAACTATGAGGTGAATGAAAATTTTCAATCCGGCCTGACGGTTTTGAAGAATTTGTTTGCTCTAATTTTATTACTAAGACGTCTAATAAATGCATGGCTTTTCGTTCTTAAAGAATAAATGTCAGTAAAGACAAGTCTTTTTTGTATAATTTCTGATTTTAATTGCTCAACTTCTTTTGCACCAGAGCAACTGTCAAAAATTTCCAGCAGTAAAAAGTTACGAATTGGCACAGCAGAAATGTAAAATTTTCTCGCCATAATAAAAAGTTTTTTCAACATGGAACTTTTCTACTAATTCACATGAAATTACTATATCAACGCTCGGAGCGCTGCCACTGAGGGCCTTTGCCAACTGATAAAAAAGAAAAACTTTNTATTGTATTAACTGGATTGAGAACCAGAGCTTCAGGCATAGGAGGAGTTCTGGCTTGTGGTTAAACAATTCAACCAGAAGCTGACATAGATGCGCCCATGGTTACTATGCCCAACAGCTCCGCATACCTTTGTGAATCCATTGCCATAGCGCCCTCTTACTCTGCTGCTATAATTGCAAATGCATAAGAACCCATAATTTTCCTCCAAATATGTAAAATTAACTAATTTTACAATAAACAAACACATGATGAGTGTTTTTTTATTTCTTTTCCACTTTGTTTTCCTTCATTCAGCTATCTTCGAAAAACAGCTGATAGCTGGCAACGCTGCACATGTTTCCGCAAGCGTTGCAGCATGTGGATTTATCGTTTTTCGTAGCGTAGCTACGAATTACGAATTACGAAAATTCAGGTTCTAGAATAAGGGGGATAAATTCTTCCACATATTCATTCATCAAATTCCTAGCGACGCACAGTTTTTCGACTATATGGAGGCAGATAGAAAAAAGTCATGGTGACAGTTGATAAAAAACACCAGTTGGACCTAGAGAGGGAAAAGTAAAAGTCACAAATACCACATTTCACATTATTTACTCACTCCCCTTCTTCACGAACGATACATTTCCAAAGAAATACGGGAATCGGCGCGATACCGAGTAATCAGTTAAGTGGCCTTTGGAGATTAACCCATTAAAGAAAATGTTTCTTTTTCAACTATAATCCATTATTTAAATATCGTGGAATATTCAGGTGAAGGTATTTATGATTTATTTGATACTTTCCTATTTTCTTACCAAAAAATTTCCTTTGAAATGTAGATGCTAAAGATTATTAGTAAAAAAAGTGTGAGTACCGGTCCGTCAGGTCTTGAAATTAGACAAATGTTTTAGAGAATTTTATGTAATTTTAGAATATATAATTTGATCTTTCCGCGCGACTTTGCAAATATATGTAATTTTTGATTTCCTACATTTTTGATTTTCAGCCTCTTTTTGCATAATTTCGCGAAAAGAATTTTTTTGAACAATGAAAAAATCTCACCAAACATTGGAAAAAAGGGAGTATTTACACCTAAGTCAGTTTATAGTATAACCTTTGTTTTCTGAGAGTGAAAAGCAGGAAACAAAAATTTACCAAAATTCCATCACATTTAACGACTGGGCCCACATTTTGTGTGACGTTATAGTGATCCAATCTTCCCCATATTTCACATTTAGGTTTTTCTAATAAAAAAGTGAGCACAAACTAAATTTCATCGAAATAGGATGAAATTTAATGTTTCCGCCCACAAAAGTAGAAGGCGTGGCAATCATTCCATCTTTACCAAATTTCATAATTCCCTATTTCTAAGTAAACCTAGAGCACATGTCAAGTTTCAGTGAAATTGTTGCAGGTTTACTATTATTTCCACCTGCCTCCTTATAGTCGAAACACTGTGCGACGTCAAGAACTCCAAGATTTTGTACATATCCTTCGCATGAATTTATCATCGTTGCTAAAACTAAATTCCAAAAATGTTTATAAAACTCAGTTGGCAAACAACTTTTTATTATCACTGGGCCAAGGAATAACAAAAATGTTTGATATTCTATTGATTTCCAGAACGACAATGTATCGAGGCCACGTGATTTGTGATTTCAGATGGCAGCCACTCATTGCTAAAACATGATTTTAGTTGGAATATATTAATTTCGAGCTGATATGTTTCTAAAATAAACATACCTTATTCAATTAAGTGCATCGAATCAGCAATAGGGAAATTTATTATCATGTCAATGCCTTAAATTTCCTCTAAAGGGGTGTGATAAAATTGTCGCATTCTTGAATTCCATAAGTGATGATCTTCATCAGCTTTGTTTATAAAATCTAAATGAGTTCTTCGCCGACAGTCTAACCTTGGAAAGCTCATGTGGTTTCCCGATCGATCAAATTCTCCAACAACGTACAACTGTTTGTACAACTGTTATATGCGGTGTGTGTCTTAACGCCTGTAAAATCCAGAAACAGTTAGGTATTATATCATTTATATCATCAACCTTGCTATTGTTATATAGCTGCTAACTTGACTGTGGAATGTACGTTCCCGAATGTATACGCATTCTATGGAGTTCGAGCTTTACTCACATTTAATAAATGCTCGAGCCGGGGTGTCTGCAATATACGCATTAACCTTGATCAATATTTTTGAGCCGTTTGGAAACTAAATTCCATTCAAAATTAGACTATTAATCTCGTCAACATATGATCTTAAAAACTCTTCGCTAGATGTTGGTCTAATTTCATGCATATTGGCTATGTCAATTAAAATTGGCCAAAACTGAAATTTGCTACTTCGGAACAGGGGTAAACCATCAACATTGAAATTGCAGTTTTCAATGCCATAGTACCAGAATGAACCGGATCCCATTGTTTGTATTACCACATTACGCGGTGTATGGAGCAACGTGCGCGCATCTTTCGGCAGTTCAGTTTTTCCTTCGCTCCGCAAAAAAAAACAAGTAGCTCAGATACAGCTATTTTGTATTTTATAGCCCAACCAGCCAATTTAGACATGAAGTCAATATGGATGTTCACATCATCAATGACACAGTCTACTGAAGACGGCTCTACTTCCCGATATATATTTTCCACCCCCTCGTCATTATCATCCAAACCATCGTGTGAAATTGAATCATTTGTCTCTGATATAATTGGTTCTTTTGAAATAATATACTCTCCGGATAATGAAGAATTTTTAGTGTTTTCGTCTCGAATATAAAAGTTTATGCTTCCGCACTTTCCAAATAGTTGTCGGTCATTTTGCAGGTTGTTGTAGATTGGTTTGACACAGTTATTCAATCTCTTCAAAAAGTTTTTCTTTCTACGGTAGCACTTCAAATAGGAATTGAACTTGGAATATTTCATATTTATACGACTCGCACTCGACTCGACACTCGAAATGAGGCTATAGGAGTGTTCGCTATGCAAAAAATTTGTACAAGTTGGTACCAATTGTTACCAAATCGTGTTCGTTTAGCCAAAAACCCAGTAAAACTTGCAAGGAGAGAGCACAATTTTGACATTTCATTTGTAGGGGAAGTTGCAAATTCGTGCTGGGAAAATTTTTGCCAGTAAGAATTTGTAAGCAGGATTGTGACACGGTTGCATTTTTGTCAACATTAATTTGAATCAACAAGTTCGTTAAATTTAAAAATGGACAATCTTGTTGCGATTTACTAATGAATGAAGTATGTAAATATTCGTTATATTATTTAAATTNAGGGGAAGTTGCAAATTCGTGCTGGGAAAATTTTTGCCAGTAAGAATTTGTAAGCAGGATTGTGACACGGTTGCATTTTTGTCAACATTAATTTGAATCAACAAGTTCGTTAAATTTAAAAATGGACAATCTTGTTGCGATTTACTAATGAATGAAGTATGTAAATATTCGTTATATTATTTAAATTAATAATTCCAAACATTTGAAAGGTACTCGGCTGAAAAAGCTGTATTCGTAATCGGAACGCACTCGACACCACTATCGATATAGGAAATCCAACAGTGACTTCCACAAAGAAATTGAAGCGTATGTTGAAGAAAGTCAGAATAAGAAGAAATAAACGTATAGGTCCTGTTTTGGTTTCCACCTGAAATAATTTAAAAAATGTATTATGCTAAAAATGCAACCGTGTACGTCAGCTGGCAGTGAAGCTTGCAATAAAAATTGAAATAACACAAACGGCAATAACGCAAATTTGTGTTATTTCCCATTTGAATGTGAAATAACACAAATTTGCTTTATTTCATTTCTCGTTGAGCAATAAGACCAACTTTTATACTTAACAATTTGAGTAATAAAGCAAACTAGTGCACATATGTACGTAGTCACCCAGTTACATTTGACAAAAAGTAGTACATGAACAAGTTAAATGGACGGATTTGTAATACAATTTTGAAAGTGCCCGGCGTCGCGGCGGTCCGCGTTCGCGCGCCGCCCCGCGCCACCCCGCGCCGCGTTCGACGTAGTGCTCGCGTCCACCGCCCCTCCCCTCTTTTCGCAATTATGTACTGGTGGCATTATAACCGTTTAGAAAAAGGAAAAATTATAAAATAACACTAGTTCACTTCTGAAACTGCTTTTTAATGTCCAAGTAATGGGAATTATTGTGTATGGTGTTATTGCATGCATCCCACCCATAGTGGAATTTACCAGGTGCCACTGCTTTATTTGAAAATTTGCCTATAAAATGTGACTATAAGGCAGCCAAATGTCAAAAAATAAAGCGAGAAAGCCGTTTTAGTACTTCATCTGTTTATTGCGACATGGTTCCATGCAAACATTTTAAGGTTTTCCAGCAATGTTTTTAACATATTAAAAAGCATGCAGAAAAAATTCATACAAAAGCGCTATGTCCAATATGCGGAGCAGTTTTTAAAGACGATGCTTTTCCTATATTTTGTTAGACTTTTCATAAGTAAAAATATTTTGTGAATATTACTTTCTTCATATAAATTATATCAAATTTTTTGTTTAATTCAAGGCCTATCAAACAGGTTTAAGCATTTGAGCAAAAACAACATTTGCCTGTATTTTGTTGTTGCTTGTGGTATCGAAGGTGCCAAAAACTGTTCTGATTTTTTTCTTCTACATCAAAGCGTGCCATGCGAAATACGAAAAAGGTAAAAAATTTAAATTGAAAAAATGAAAATTGTTGCAACTTTCTTTCTTAGTAAATTGGTTCGCTTCTCGAAGCATTGATCCATCATCCTGTGCCAGGCCCAGTAATCAGCGGTTGTGCTGCTGAGTTGGGCGAGCTTTCCAAAAGCTGGTATTTAATCGCTGGTTTTTGTATGGAAAATGTTTCACATGCAAATAGATTTTAATAATTTTGAATTTTTGTGAGAAGAAATGTAAAATATTTGACATTTTCGAGAACAAATAATTTGAAAAAAATCAAATCAGCTGATATTACCTGTTCAATGTGCCTTGGTTTAATTGTATTTTTGGAATAAACAAAGTTCTTTTCTGTCAGTAAACTGTTTTTTTTTTTACAAATAGTATAAATAAGCAATGGGAAATAAACTCAGATTTTGGTATTATTTCCCATTTAAAAGTGAAATAAAGCAAATTTTGCGTTATTGCCGTTTGTGTTATTTCAATTGAATTCAGTGCATCGCCGTTTGGATGCTTGCTTCGCACTTCATATGCAGAAACGGCCTTTATACCATAGCATGTATTGATACGATTCGGAATTTGGCCACATTTTTCATCACTAAAATTGGTTGCTCATATTAGTAGCTTATACTGTATATTTTAGGTTAGGCTATAACGAGTATATTTTAAGAATTATGTATAAACTAGGCTTAATAAGCTGTAAGAAATAAATAAAATTAAAATAAAATAAATAATTAAGGTAATATTAAAAAACCGTTATGTGCAAAATTTTTGTAAAATAACTTCAAAACTGAGGGAGTTATTTATAAAATAGTTAAAATGTAATCAAATTTTCAAATACCGTTATCTCGAAAACTGGAGCCAATCTGGTAAAACGGGGGATGCCATTGAATTTAGAACGTCCCAATTAAGTGAGTTCAACTTTCAAAATCTTTGCTCAAAATTTACAACTTGAACAACGTAATTTGAACAAAGCTTATTCTTTTGTTTTCTATTTCATGTTCATTCCTCGTCTAACTTTGGAAGCCCTTTATGAAAATGAGTTACACTTGTATTAATCGATTTATAAAGAGAATACGAATAAAATGATATATAAAACATAGGTGTGCTCACAAATTTAAAAAATAACATTTTTTTGGAGAGTGTACCTATTTTTTAGATTTGCCCATATAAATACATACAAATATATGTAGATTACTAAAAGAAAAACAGATCCACATTAACTGCAATCAACATACATATATACACTTCCGGAACAAAGTATTGGCACAGCAAATTTTTCACAATATATGCAACAATTTTAATATTTTTCCGCCAATTTTTGTAAAAATATTTTCATTAAACAACAAAAAACACAAAAATATAATTCCTCAACTTTTTGCAAAACTCGCGAAAATTCATCAAATTTTCATAAAAATTTTCGACTTAATCAGATTTTTTATAATTTTTTGAACAGGCAGTTTTGCAGCGTATTAAATTCTATTATAAAAAATGCAAATGCGGAGTTAGTTAAAAATCGCTTTGATTTTTTTCGTTGAAGGTGTTTTGCATTTTTTCCATATAAAGTATTTTCGAAAAAATTTTTTTGTATGGAGGAGACTGCGTAAAAAAAACTGCAAAAAATCAACAGTAATTCCTAGCTATTGAAAAATTGCACCTTATTATATTGATATTGATTGGGATACAATCACAACCAACGCATGCACGTGTTGGCAAAATGATGACGAAGTGATTTTGTATGGAAAATCATTTATGCCCATATATTTGAATAAAATAAACATACCCAGAAGATATCAACCAATACTTCCTATATACCAGACGAAAGGAAAACACCTGAGTTTTCGATTACAAAAACAAAATCATTGGAGCGATTTTCGAGCATTTTGGTAATAAAAAATCTCCAAATTTTTTCAACAATTTTTTTCCTTAAAATGCTCAATATCTGTTGAATTTATATAAAATTTTTATACGATAATATTTCTATTGCTCCAAAGAACCTACATATATCCCGAAAATGAAGGTTATATCTGCAAATCATAAGTTGCTAGAGCGCTTTAAATGCTTAAAATTGACCCCAAAATAAGCCAATATTTACCATTGTTTCTACGACAGAAACCGAGTTGGTTACTTATAAAGATGAATCATTCGATAGGTTTGGAGTTTTATCTTTGAAACGCCATATCCTTCTTTGAAATCGCTTCATTAGTTCTCGAGCAATAATCGTTTTCGTGAAGCTCTAAAAATTACAACTACAACATTTGACCATTTCCTCCATATCGAAACGTAAGACGTATTATACGTCAAAACTTATTAACCCCTATTGTAAGGGGTTGAGGCCCCCCAGCACAAGATTAGCTCTCGCAAACTTAAATTTAAGCTTTCCAAATCGTACGAATACCGCCCTAAAAATTTCATGCGCGTTCGATTATTAGCAATTTCAGCCCAAAATTCTGGCTATACTGACTTGGCTAATTTTAATATTTTGGAACTTTTTGGTACAGAAAAAATCACAGTTATATACATATATAACCGGGCCTTTACATTGGTTCTGTTCAATTGTTGTGGAAGCTGAGGTGAATCATTGTTCCTGTGCATATTGCACTCCATCGCGCTCTGTAATTCAAAATGTCTTGTTCTTATTTTGACGCCGCCAATCCTGCTGGTAACTAAGTAATTGAACACTATTTTTAGAAAACAATTCGAGCACGAAATTCGCGATAGTTCGAGTTAATTGATCATACGCTAGTGAACGGGAAATGTTTGGCGCGACGTATAGCTGCGGCCGCGCCACCAGTGCTGTTCAGCGAGTACATATACCAATCTGCAATTTCGCCAACGATTGTAATTTCATGCACCACAAAGTAACCGAAGTGCGTAGTGGTATTATCCGTGTTACCCGATATATTTTAAACTGTGTTTATTGACAAAATGTTTCGTTTTGTGAGCAATAATTTCACCAAAAATGAAAAAAAATACTATTAAAATACTACTGTGAAAGGACTATTAGCCTTATTCATTAAAAATAAAATAGATTTAAAGAGCTCTATAAAGTGACATTTTCATACAAATTTTCGATTTATAAAGCAGTTAAAGTCTTCTTTATTTTTTATGTATTTGTGTGTATGTTTAACTGAATTCAGTAGTTTACCTAATACACGAAATAAGAAATGTTCATTTGTTTAAGTGTTATATTTATTTGTTTTTGTAATAAGAATAAATGTCAGCTTTTTATGATGTAAAACACTACACAGTGTCGTCAAAATATGGAGCAAACACATACTTAGGTACATATGAACATTTTATTTTGAAAGTGGCATAAGTCAATTCCATATCCTGTGCTTAAATAGTTGGTTACATCTGTAAATCGTTCTACTGTCATAAACCAATGAGCAAAACTTGTTACGTTTAGCTGATGAATTTCACGGATAAGAACGCGTTCAGATACAGGTAAATGATCACTGAATTCAAACGGCATGAAATGACTTATGTCACTTTCAAAGTAAACGGCTCATATGTACTTACGAGTATATTGTTGAAATTTACATACCAAACTTCTTTATATGATTGAATGATATTTAGAAATGTGTGACTAACTAACTATGCGACGTCGCAGTGCTTATGAAACAGAAAACCAGAATATACATATGACTAAAGTTATAAATTGCATTCATGTGTTACAAGTGTAGCCTGTCACAATGAAAGAAGTAAAGCTGAAGCGTTTCTATTTACACCTGACCCTTTAAACTGGTTTGCACTTCCCTCACGCTCTGTGTGCATCTCATTCCCAGTACGTATATACTCGTATGTATCTATTCACTACCTATTTGTGCGAACCCTGGAATCTGTCATTGTGTGAAATTTACTCAAAATTGTTGACAATTAATTACTATGAAAAATAATTCGTCTATAATTGGATCGACAAATTGCAGCAGCAGCAATAACAGCAGTAACGGCAGTAACTGTGGCAACAAGCCGATCAGCACTGCCGCCGCTAATTTGTATGTTTCTAGCATAAATAGTCTTGGCGGAGAAAATAGCAGTAGCAACATCATCAGAAGTGAAACTAATATTGGTAATAGTTGTCGTGCCAACTGCAGCGACCAATTATCGTCAATAATTAAGAGCTTTCCCAGCAGTAATATCGACAGCATACCCGTTGTTCGCCTCGGCTTAAATCTCGGAATCGGTTCTAGCTACGGAAGAAACATAATCACTTCAACGTCGATTGCGCCAGACGGAGTGGAAGCTCCAAACAGCAATAAAACACCATTTTTGCCAACGACGGCATACAAATCTTATCCGGCGATAAATTCTGCTTATTGGCTACCATCACCAAATTCATCACCATACTCGGTGCCAGGTATGTTCTTGCGGTGATTACTTGATTCGTTGCACTTGTTGTCGGGGTAATTAAGGCTTTGATTTGAGCAGAGGCGTAGCCTAGCTACACATACCGTCTATCAATGTGTCAGTCTTTCGAGCGCTATCGATTTAAAATTGTCGGGCTATTTATTCTGAGCGAGCCCTTTCATATACATATGTGTAATTTTACAAATCCTACGGATTAAAGAGAAAAACACTAGTGGTATTCACCAAATTGAGCAAGTGGCCTGGCACTCTGGCAAAAGAGCATATGATCTCAAGCAACGACTATTGACAACAGTCGTTGCTTGTGCTGATATGCTATTTTGCTATACTGCCAGGCCACTTGCAACTTTGGTGAATACCACTACTATATTTTTAGACAGCTGCTAGATAACTGCGTGGAATTTGTATTTTAATTTACATAAACAAAAATTTGTATAGGTCGTAATAAACTTTTGTTCTCTAACACCTTAAATTATGATGACTTTTATACGTATGACTTTAAAAATAAAAGTCAGTGACTGATTTTTATTGATGACTTTTAAAAGTAGAAGTCACTGACTGATTGTTATTGATGACTTATATAAATAAAAGTTTTTAATAACTGTTACCTAAGCCATATAATATAAAAATCAAAAATGACTTTTATTTGCAGATTTTTTATTTAAAAATCAAAAATGATTGTTATTTTGAATTTATAAAATAAAAATAAAAAATCTTTGGTATCTTTTTTATTTCGCATAAAAAATAGAAAAAAAACAATTTTTTTCAAATTTGATCGGCTAAAAAAGAAATCGGCTTGTATGTAACACTTCGGTGTAGAACATTTCCTTCATAGTGAATTTTTCAATGACAGTTTTCATCAATAACTGTTATGTTCGATCCCTGGTCACCATTCTATACTCGGGCGTAGTTGTGCACAAGGGTATTATCACAGCGCACGGCAGTGCGCACGAGTGACGAAAGCTGCCACAGTAGCATGCTGAAATGACTCGCTTATACAGGGTGTCCCAGAAGTAACGTGCCAAACTTTAGGGGAAGGTAGGTGGGGGGGTGAGCTCACTGATATACAAAAAATTTTCAGGTAAAAGTGTCACCGTTTTTGAAATATTTACATTTTTTCGAATTTAAAAAAAATCGTGCCTTTTCATGTGTTTTCTTTAACTGCAACTACAAACCGGGCAATACTTAGTAAATTTTTTATGTAAAATACTTCCAGATAGTTGCCTCTCCATACTCAAATGCAATGTAGTTAAAATATATTAAGGAACCATCATAAAATTAGGACTATTTCTGGATTTTTAACTTTTTGATATTTTCTTCCCCAACTTTGACTATCTCGGGTGAAAAAAAATGTACTGAGCTATAACTTTGCATTACATAAAAAAATTGCTCATTTAATAAAGATTTCAGAAAGGTGCCACACTTACTGTTTTGAATAGAAAAAAAAAATTAATAGCCGCTTTTGTGGGTAAAGGACTGAGACACGCTAGAATGTATTTAATAGATTTAAATTGAATTTGCTCTTGTTACCGTCAAATGACATGCTAAATAGTACAAAGGTACATTATTACCTGCTCCTGACATTATTTTGTGTTACTTACCGGAATTAGTGAAAGTGGATTTTGTGAAATTGGACCCTTCGAACATTGTGTTATTAATACTATGACAGAGAACACGCAGTATACGTCGCATGAATATGCGGATATTCACCTAATTTACGGTGAAGCTTGCTGTAATGCCAGAGCTGCTCAAAGACTCTATGCAGAGCGATACCCCAATCGTCGACATCCGGGTCGTGAAGTATTCGCCCGGACCCATAGAGAAATATATGAAGGTAAGTGATTTTTACACCTTTCTTGTTTGCTTGCTTGTTAACTATAATTTTTCACTTTTTTAAGGTCGCATACCTGGAAGGCGTGGCGGCGAAACAGGACGTCCTGCAACGGTAGATGTTGAAGCTGTGTTAGAGGAAGTGGAACTAGCTCCATCGACTTCAGTGAGAATGATGGAAAGACGGACGGGAATACCAAAAACTACAGTTCACAAAGCTTTAAAAGACCATCGATTTCATCCCTACCACATTCCACGTGTTCAGGCTCTACAGGATTACCTGTG
>NW_016160497.1:21505-37423 GCF_001687245.7 Rhagoletis zephyria | reverse complement strand
CTACATTGCATTTGAGTATGGAGAGGCAACTATCTGGAAGTATTTTACATAAAAAATTTACTAAGTATTGCCCGGTTTGTAGTTGCAGTTAAAGAAAACACATGAAAAGGCACGATTTTTTTTAAATTCGAAAAAATGTAAATATTTCAAAAACGGTGACACTTTTACCTGAAAATTTTTTGTTTATCACGGAGCTCACCCCCCCACCTACCTTCCCCTAAAGTTTGGCACGTTACTTCTGGGACACCCTGTATATACACGAGAATTGGAAGTTTTTATCCAGACGTCCAATCGACATGTTTGAGATATCGTTGGAAAGATGTGACGAAAATTATACGCATTTTTTAACTGGCTTTGAAACGTACGGAACATTTTTTTTTTATTTATTCGGAACGTTGAGAAATTCTCTTTACTGCTAGAAACACAAAAAAAAACAGAAGTTTTGCAACGATTCGTATGAATAAAAAAGATTTTCCCTACGTTTCAAAGGCAGTTAAAAAATGCGTATAATTTTCGTCACGAAATTGTTATCAAAAATTTTGTATTTGTAGTTCAGCTTTCGTCACTCGAAAATTTTACCTCAAAGAGGTGTTCTATTTGATAACTATAATCACAAAACGGTTATTTGTAACAGCCTGAAGAAATCGAGCTAGATATATATGGGCAAATCTAAAATACTTTCAAAACAAAAAGTTTATATTTTTATATATGATTCTACTCGTCATCTCTTAATAAATCCATAAAAATAAGTGTAATTCATTTTCATGAAGTGCTTCAAAAGTTAGACGAGGAATAAACATTTGATCGCTGAAATAGAAAACAAAAAAATAAGCTGGGTTCAAATTACGCTGTGCAAGTTGTAAATTTTGAGCAAGGATTTTGAAAGTTGAACTCACTTAATTGGGACGTTCTGAATTCAGAGGCATCCCCCGTTTTCCCAGATTGAGTTCATTAATTAATTAAATTTTACCTATTTTATAAATAACTCCCTCAGTTTTGAAATTAATTTACTAAAATTTTGCACATAACGCTGTTTTAACCGATCTCGATGACTTGAAGAGATAGTGAATGTAATATTAAAATACAGTCGTGTGCAAAATTTTAGTAAAATATCTTCAAAACTGAGGGAGTTTTTTTTTATAAAATAGTTAAAATTTAAGCAAAGTTTCTGGCAAAACTGGGTACGTCATTGAATTTAGAAGTAAGAGCAACTATCAAAAACTTTCTCTAAAAAAAGTTGATTTGATATAATGCTCGAAATATTCTGACTACAAGAAAGAGCACCGTTAAAAGTAGTAAATCAGAGTTTTTACAGACTTCCAGTGAAATTTTTTTTTTAAGCATTTTACAGGTATATGAATAAGGCCTAGTAGTTATAAAAAGATTTAGATCGGTTTGACCTATTTTCCAATTGTGCCTGCAATTAAGAGGTTTTTGGAATAAAAATTACGCTTATGATCGCAGAATGTTTCATCTTTAAAAGTTGGTTTATTATGTAAGCACACCTCTGGCTAAGGTATCAAACTATTCGTAATTGTTTGTAGAATGCTATACATACTTAAAAAGTTCTTAAAATGAAATGCTTCAAAAATTATTCGCGATAAACCGAAAATTTTGAAACTTGTGAAAAGTAGTTACAAACTTTAAGTTACTTGCCATTTAGTTAGTTTTTAAAGCACAGTTTTGTTACCTACTTCATATGAAGTGTAAGTTAGGACATAATTAATTTTTTACCTCTTAAAAATGACATACAAATTCACTTGTTTTTAATATTTTTTTTAATTAAAACATCTATAACTCAAAAGTTATGCAACAAATTGATTCAAATTTTTTTTGAGGTTTCAAGTATACATACGTCTATGAATTATATCCAAAAGCAACCAGCTTGATTTAGTTTACAACCATGAAAATAAAGCTAGAGGTGTTCTTACACGATATGTATTCGCATCTGAAAATGTGACTTTTTCAATACATATGTATGTAATTGCGTATGTCTGTCAAATTCGCAGTCTTTATTTAACTAAATATTTAAAATAGGTTCTTTGAAAACGAAATAAACTAAGCTCAAATGATTCTATCTGTGTGTCAGATGAAAAAAGAAACATTTCTATTTCGTATGTACGTGCATCTGCTTTGTACAGAAACAAATCTAATTTGCCTTTACACGATATGTTGGCATCTCCATATGTAAAAAGTGGCATGTACACATGGAAATACATATCGTGTAAGAACACCTTAAATAACACTAAGGTTACCTGTTTTTTAGATTTTGCCATATATATATACATATACAGTGACTCAAACAAAAGACCACGTGTTGTTATTTTTTTAACATTCGTTATATTTTTCCAACTAAACTTTTTTTGTTATTTTTGTATAAAAATATCGCCTTAGCTTTAGCCAAAACCGTGTAAATCACAGTTTCAAATTTTTTATAAAAAAATCGAGGAAAATTCAACAAATTTCCATCAAAATTTCAATTTTTTGGGTATGCAATTTTATAGCCCAAACAATTTTAGTCTAATGAAGTGCAAGTTTTAAAAGGCTAAAAAATCGCGTTGATTTTTGAGAATTTTTGTTTGGAGGCTCCTTTTTTGGGTTTTTTACAATTTACAAAAACTTGCGTTGATATTTTGAAATTTTGTTGCTGACGGTCTCCCGCGTTTTATTTCATATGAAATTCATACTTATACGAAAAAAGTTCAAAAAATCGTCACCGAAAAAAATTCTCAAAAATCAACGCGATTTTTTAGCCGTTTGAAACTTGCACTAAAATTGTATGGGCTATAAAACTGCATATCCCAAAATTTTCTAAAAATTCTGAATAAAAAGTTGAAATTTTGACGAACATTTGTTAAATTTTCCTAAATTTTGTATAAAGTTTGAAATTGTGATTTACAAAGTTTTGGTTAAAGCTTAGACGATATTTTTATATAAAATTTAGCAAAAAAAAATTTAGCTCGAAAAACATTACGAACATTTGAAGAAAATCAATACGTGGTCATTTGTTTGAGTCACTGTATTTTTTATTGAATTCTGCATCGTTCCAAGCAGATTCGGATTCTACCTAAAATTCTATGAAAAAAGTCAATTAGACAAAGATCTTAAATGGGTTTTGAGCCTGCGGTTTTCTTCCCCATACACTGAGGGAAAAAAATATTAAAATCAAATAGGAACGTAATTGATCTTACTATAAACGTTCACGAAAGTACTGTATATTCAATTACGCGCATATTAAAATGACCGCGTTCGTTCTGAAAAAGCATCCGTGAAGTGAATAATCAAGGCAAAAACTAAAAAAAAAAGTATTTAACTTGCATGTTATGTTGCCTGCAGTGGAATTCGAACCCTGACCATCTATGGATATCAACAAATTGTGGCATGCATCTTTGCGCACTCAGCTACACTCAGGCATATAAATTTGCTTTCAAATGTTGAATATCCATCAACACCACAGCACGCGATTTGTACAGAGCAACATGTAATATGTATGAATGTGTGTGTTGTCACCGCTCTCAGAGCGGCTCTCTGCATGCTTGGGGGCGTATATACTCAGATGTGAACAGTCCAATACGTGCGTAATAAATTTTGTATGAAAATATTATTTTTAAATTTGAACATTTTTAAAAGATAATCAAATATAAAGTATTAATTTTTACTATGCATTATTTCCCTCAGTGTACATAACTTATTTGTTTATTTAAGCAAATGCGACAAAAAAAATCTTAAAAAATCAACGGTAAATTTTAGCCACTAGAAATTTGTACATTATTACACTAAAATGGAATGGGCTATAAACAGTATACTCTAAAAAATTCTAATAGTCCGGGAGCTAGCGACAGTAACAATGTGCCGATTTTATCGTCAAAGAAAACATATCGGGGACTTAAATTTACTGCTGTAGATTAACAAACAACAACACTTACATCGCCCCGTGGGACCTTTTGGTGTCAGGAAGGTTCACATTGTGTAATAAAAAAGTTAAAAATAACCTTACTTTATCGTCGTTGGCCTTTTGTGTGGTTATCAGTTAAGATTGGACGATGTCAAAAATTGACCATTTACACTTATTTAGCGGGACAATGTACCGCTTACAAGCGCGCAAAAATGTCAAAATTTTGGCGAAAATTGACCTATGACATCGCACTTTAAATTTATCATGGACATAGAGTAACGCATTATACATGTAAAAATAATGTGCTTACATCGCATTCGCGGGACAAACCTATTGTAAGTGATCGGCAAAGTCGCCGCCGCACATAGGCATATCGAGAAAATAGGACGAAAAAAATGTTGACTCAATATGTATTGGACAGATTTCAATGGATGTTGGTATTTAGGGTTTTCTTTATCACTGATTTCGAAATATATATTAAATTTTTGAAAATTCAAAATGGCGGATCAAATATTGGGAGCCACTTTTCAAAAAAAAATATTGATTGTTTTGAAACTTGGTATCCAGGGACATTCGTCGCCGGTCATTTCGAAACTGGTATTAAATTTTCAAAATTCAAAATTGGGGATACAATATGACCGACGATTTTTTTAAAATAATAATAGATTGTGATGAAACTTGATACCTAAGAACTCTCGGAGTCACTGATTACGAGTTTAAATTTTGATTCATAAATTCATATAATTATATGGGCAATTTTCAGAAACTTGGAATTTTTTAGTGAACATTTTTTTTTTAAGTCGCGAGCACAACTTTGAAATTTTTTGTATGTGTTCCTTCAGCTGCTAGGACACAAAATCCAACGTGGTGCAACCTTTTAAAGCAAGGCACCATACGTTTTTGAAGTTTTTTATGTTTTTTTTTATTGAAGTGGAAAGTGGGTGTAATTTTAGTCCGATTTCGGAAATTTTCAATATATATCTTTTTTATGTCAAGGTCAATAATTGCACTAAGTTTGGTACAAATTGATAGATCGGTTACCGAGATACATATACATTGAACCAAATTAAAACTGGGGCGCGACACTTTAGTAGTTTTCGCTGTTTTTCTTTAGATTATTTAAGGTTTATTATTNTTGTATGAAAATATTATTTTTAAATTTGAACATTTTTAAAAGATAATCAAATATAAAGTATTAATTTTTACTATGCATTATTTCCCTCAGTGTACATAACTTATTTGTTTATTTAAGCAAATGCGACAAAAAAAATCATAAAAAATCAACCGTAAATTTTAGCCACTAGAAATTTGTACATTATTACACTAAAATGGAATGGGCTATAAACAGTATACTCTAAAAANAACTCTGCAATTTGACCAAAATTTCTAACTTCTTGATCAGCGTCTTTAGAGAAAATTTTGGTGTCCAGTTTTGTAGCCTATCAAATTTTAGTAAAGTGCAGTGCAAATTTTAAGTATCTTGGACTTACCGTTTATTTGGCAAATTTTTTTTTTTGTTGAGGGTGCTCCGCATTTTTTCCATATAAAAAAATTTCGAACATAAAATTCCAAAAATCCACGGTAAGTCCTAGCATCTAAAGCCCAAGCTTTTTCATTTGATTGATGACATGGACAAAAAATGCCTTTGGGAAAATTATGTTTTCGTACGAATCGAAAATCATGAGATTTTCCTATAATTTTGTATACAAAAATTTCGAATTTTCGATTCGTACGAAAACAAGAATACGCCCCAATATATATTGTTTTTTTTTGTAATTTTTCTTACTTATTTTTAGCGAGGATCATAGTTCAATAGTATATTGTACAATGGAGCACACACGTATTTGGCTAAATTTTCCATTTGCAGACCTTTAAAGAAGTTTTTTTTTTTTTAACTATCTTTAAATGAGAGCACATAAGCCTGCTACGTCTAGATCCCTGCGATATTCCAGTAAAACAATTTTTTTTAATCAAAATTTCAAAAAATGGTAAATTTTAATGGAATAAATAAAAAATATATAATGTACTAGCGGTACCCCGGTGTGCTTCTCTACACCAAATATTGAAAAATGAATGAAAAATCCTGGAATTTTTCTATTTGAAATTTTTTTTTTTACTATATTGCAGTCATGTTTATACTTGACTTAATTTATCCGAAGAAAAAATAAACACAGCACATCATCGCAACAATTTTTCACTATGTTTTCGATTTTTCATGTATCTGCTGTTGTACCATATACGTGGTTCATGTAACAGACATAAACTGTTATATATCATGAACCGCTGGACCGAATTCGGGCACACTTCACATAACCCATCTGCATATACCGTTTAAATTTGGTAGAATTCCTGCACTTATTTTTTTATTTAAGATGGGAGGTGCCACGCCCCCTTTTCCAATACCGCTCATTTTTCTCCATGAGTATGGAATTATTTCATATGTCTCTATACCAATTTCCAGTAATCTACCACAAATATTTCAAATATACCAGAAGAAAATTTTTGTTAGTATGAGTGGTGCCACCCCCTTTTCCGAATTCGGGGAAACTTAAGACAAACCATCTTCATAATAACCCGACTACGCCGTATAAATTTGGTTTAAATCTTGCACTCATTTTTTATATGTAAGATAGGAGGTGCCACGCCCTCTTTTCCAATACCGCCCATTTTTCTCTATGAATATGAAATTATTTGATATACCTCTATACCAATTTCCAGTACTCTACCACAAATATTTCAAGAGATATACAATATAAAAATTTTAGTTAGTATGGGAGGTGCCACACCCCCTTTTACGAATTTGGGTAAACCTCACAAAAACCATCTGCATGATAGCTTGAATATGCTGTATAAATTTGGTTGAGTTCGGTGAAGCCGTTCTCAAGTTATAATCTCACACCAAAAACGTGTACTTATTTTTATACATAAGATACATATGCCACGCCCCCTTTTCCAAATTTGGGCAAACTCCACATAAAATATCAGCATGATGGCCCGAATATGCTATATAAATTTGGTTGAAGTCGGTGAAGCCGTTCTCAAGTTATAAGCTAACTCACTAATTTTTATATATAAAATAGAGGCGCCACGCCCCCTTTTCCGAATTCAAGCAAACGCCACATAAATCATCTGCATGATAGCCCGAATATGCTGCACAAATTTGGTTGAATTTGGTGAAGCCGTTCTCAAGTTATATGGTCACACCAAAAACGTTCACTTATTTTAATATTTTAGTTAGTGAGGGTGGTGCCACGCCCTCTTTTCAGAATTCGAGAAAACTTCACATAAACCATCTGCATGATAGATCGAATATGCCACATAAAGTTGGTTAAATTCGGTGAAGCCGTTTTCAAGTTATAGGCTCACACCAAAAACATGCACTTGTTTCCATACATAAGATACATATGCCACGCCCCCTTTTCCAAATTTGTGCAAACTCCACATAAAATATCTGCATGATGGCCCGAATATGCTATATAAATTTGGTTGAATTCGGTGTTATAAGCTCAAGTTATAAGCTAACTCACTAATTTTTATATATAAAATAGAGGCGCCACGCCCCCTTTTCCGAATTCAAGCAAACTTCACACAAACCATCTGCATGATAGCCCGAATATGCCGCACAAATTTGGTGGAATTTGGTGAAGCCGTTCGCTATATATATATGGTCACACCAAAAACGTTCACTTATTTTTATATTTTAGTTAGTATGGGTGGTGCCATGCCCCCTCCGAATTCTGGCAAACTTCGCATAAACCATCTGCATGATAGATCGAATATGCCACATAAATTTGGTTGAATTTGGTGAAGCCGTTCNGTCGGTGAAGCCGTTCTCAAGTTATAAGCTAACTCACTAATTTTTATATATAAAATAGAGGCGCCACGCCCCCTTTTCCGAATTCAAGCAAACGCCACATAAATCATCTGCATGATAGCCCGAATATGCTGCACAAATTTGGTTGAATTTGGTGAAGCCGTTCTCAAGTTATATGGTCACACCAAAAACGTTCACTTATTTTAATATTTTAGTTAGTGAGGGTGGTGCCACGCCCTCTTTTCAGAATTCGAGAAAACTTCACATAAACCATCTGCATGATAGATCGAATATGCCACATAAAGTTGGTTAAATTCGGTGAAGCCGTTTTCAAGTTATAGGCTCACACCAAAAACATGCACTTGTTTCCATACATAAGATACATATGCCACGCCCCCTTTTCCAAATTTGTGCAAACTCCACATAAAATATCTGCATGATGGCCCGAATATGCTATATAAATTTGGTTGAATTCGGTGTTATAAGCTCAAGTTATAAGCTAACTCACTAATTTTTATATATAAAATAGAGGCGCCACGCCCCCTTTTCCGAATTCAAGCAAACTTCACACAAACCATCTGCATGATAGCCCGAATATGCCGCACAAATTTGGTGGAATTTGGTGAAGCCGTTCGCTATATATATATGGTCACACCAAAAACGTTCACTTATTTTTATATTTTAGTTAGTATGGGTGGTGCCATGCCCCCTCCGAATTCTGGCAAACTTCGCATAAACCATCTGCATGATAGATCGAATATGCCACATAAATTTGGTTGAATTTGGTGAAGCCGTTCTTAAGTTATGAGGTCACACCAAAAACGTGCACTTATTTTTATATATAAGATGTAAAAAGATGTTTTTTTTATTATTTTAATAAATACTATGGGTTTTTAGTTTTCGTAAGAAGAAAATATACCTGCTCATTCTTTGCACTTTTTGAAGTAATGCGTTTCTTGCTAATGCATAAAATCATTTTTTCATTTTTTGTCAGTCCCATCAGATCTGCACGATTCGTTCTATTTTCAAAAATGAAGTGTCAGATTAAAAAACTTGGCCTGTAGACAATAGAGGTTTATTTTTTTTAAAGAGTTGCCACCTGTTAAAAAATTAATTCACAATTTTTTAAAAAGTTAGATGAATTATTAAGAGATGAGTATCAATAGAAATGTGTATGAAAAGGGTTTATTTCTTAACTACATATAGAAGTTTACCACTTGTTTAAAAAATTAAATTCCATTTGAATTAAACATGCACATATTACGAAGAGGGTTGCCACCTGTTTGTAAAGGTAAATTTAGCTAAACTAAAATAATAAATGTTTCAAACCAAAGGTCGATGTCCTAATCGTATTTGTTATTTTATTAAAAATGCATATATGTATCAATCAGTGATTTGTTCTGATTACATTCTTTTAAGTTTCTGGACTCTTAAATTAACTCAGGAATGTTTTTGCTCTTCACTTATTTCTTGCTAAATATGCCCAAATTTTCTTTTGTCTGAAACCCATATTGGTATATGTACATATTTCCGTTACCTTATTCCCCTAATTAAAATGAATTTGATTTTTTAAACATGTGGCAACCCTTCGTTGCCGTTCAGAAGTAAAGCAAAATCAAAACCATTTCAATGGATACCCATATTGTAATATCTAATTCATTTAACTTATTAAATAATTTTAATAAAAGTTTTAACAGGTGGCAATCCTTTCCAAAAAAAATAAAACTTTATTGCACATTTACAGACCAAGCCCTGTGATTTGACACCTCACTTTTGAATATATAACGAACTATATGTACATACCTCGTAAGTAAATTTCACAATAATCCAAATTGTCAACTTCAAACCGCATTCACAGTAAAAGTATGAAAGTTATCCAAAAACAAATTCAATTTTTGAATTTAACGTCCCCAATTCTACTAAGAAGCGAAGNTAGAGGCGCCACGCCCCCTTTTCCGAATTCAAGCAAACTTCACACAAACCATCTGCATGATAGCCCGAATATGCCGCACAAATTTGGTGGAATTTGGTGAAGCCGTTCGCTATATATATATGGTCACACCAAAAACGTTCACTTATTTTTATATTTTAGTTAGTATGGGTGGTGCCATGCCCCCTCCGAATTCTGGCAAACTTCGCATAAACCATCTGCATGATAGATCGAATATGCCACATAAATTTGGTTGAATTTGGTGAAGCCGTTCTTAAGTTATGAGGTCACACCAAAAACGTGCACTTATTTTTATATATAAGATGTAAAAAGATGTTTTTTTTATTATTTTAATAAATACTATGGGTTTTTAGTTTTCGTAAGAAGAAAATATACCTGCTCATTCTTTGCACTTTTTGAAGTAATGCGTTTCTTGCTAATGCATAAAATCATTTTTTCATTTTTTGTCAGTCCCATCAGATCTGCACGATTCGTTCTATTTTCAAAAATGAAGTGTCAGATTAAAAAACTTGGCCTGTAGACAATAGAGGTTTATTTTTTTTAAAGAGTTGCCACCTGTTAAAAAATTAATTCACAATTTTTTAAAAAGTTAGATGAATTATTAAGAGATGAGTATCAATAGAAATGTGTATGAAAAGGGTTTATTTCTTAACTACATATAGAAGTTTACCACTTGTTTAAAAAATTAAATTCCATTTGAATTAAACATGCACATATTACGAAGAGGGTTGCCACCTGTTTGTAAAGGTAAATTTAGCTAAACTAAAATAATAAATGTTTCAAACCAAAGGTCGATGTCCTAATCGTATTTGTTATTTTATTAAAAATGCATATATGTATCAATCAGTGATTTGTTCTGATTACATTCTTTTAAGTTTCTGGACTCTTAAATTAACTCAGGAATGTTTTTGCTCTTCACTTATTTCTTGCTAAATATGCCCAAATTTTCTTTTGTCTGAAACCCATATTGGTATATGTACATATTTCCGTTACCTTATTCCCCTAATTAAAATGAATTTGATTTTTTAAACATGTGGCAACCCTTCGTTGCCGTTCAGAAGTAAAGCAAAATCAAAACCATTTCAATGGATACCCATATTGTAATATCTAATTCATTTAACTTATTAAATAATTTTAATAAAAGTTTTAACAGGTGGCAATCCTTTCCAAAAAAAATAAAACTTTATTGCACATTTACAGACCAAGCCCTGTGATTTGACACCTCACTTTTGAATATATAACGAACTATATGTACATACCTCGTAAGTAAATTTCACAATAATCCAAATTGTCAACTTCAAACCGCATTCACAGTAAAAGTATGAAAGTTATCCAAAAACAAATTCAATTTTTGAATTTAACGTCCCCAATTCTACTAAGAAGCGAAGTTTCATTTAAATCCGTCCATAATTCTATTTTTGCCCACATTTTATATAGAAGGGAAGCACTGTGCGGCGGCGACTATGCCGATCACTTACAATAGGTTTGTCCCGCGGATGCGATGTAAGCACATTATTTTTACATGTATAATGCGTTACTCTATGTCCATGATAGATTTAAAGTGCGATATCATAGGTCGATTTTCGCCAAAATTTTTACATTTTTGCGCGCTTGTAAGCGGTACATTGTCCCGCTAAATAAGTGTCAGTGATCAATTTTTGACATCGTCCAATGTTAATTAATAACCACACAAAAGCCCAACGACGATAAAATAAGGTTATTTTTTAATTTTTTATTACATAATGATAATGCTCTAGGAATGTGTTGTCCCGCTAAATGGATGTAAGTGGTTGGTTTTCGTGATTTACGTGATTATATTGACAATCTTATCATAGTTCTATCGATGATAAAATAAGTCACTAAAAACTGTCGCTAGCTCCCGGACTATAACACATCTTAAAATAAAGTCTGAAATTTGTGGAATTTTCTTAGTTTTCTACAGGGTTTTAAACTTGGGTTTTTTATGGGTTTTGTTAGGCCCAGTTGCAGATAGGGCCGGCTGTACAAGCAACGACGGCCGTTGCATAAATGGAACGAGGCGCCCTTTGATAATAACGTTTATCACCTCGGTTTCTTTTTCTTATAGGATAATCAATGTATTGCAAAAATAGTCGACATTTAAGAATTTTTATTTTAATCAAAGTTTTCAAATATCAATTACAAAAAGTTTACTGTGCTTGCTTTGGCTTGAGCAAATTTTTCAAAGGTTTTGGACAAACTAATCTAAGTGGAAATCCACGCCTATGACAGTCAGGTGTTTGTGCCACATGAACAGTCAGCAGTCCCAACAATTTGTCTGCAGTCCCGTCTGCTCAGTGAGAGCAAAAAACTAGATAGACCATATGAGATTGAAGGCAACAGTCACTGGCAAAGTCAACAAAATCCTGAGGGAAATCCAAACACTGGGAAATACAAGGATGACATACTGCACTTTGCGCTCAGTGTGTGTTGCCTGTGGCGAGCTTCACGCTTCCGCTTCTTGCAAGGATATCAAAGCCAATGACGCTGTAAAAAACTGCAGTAATGGCAAAGGTAACCACACCACTAATTACACTGGATCGCAAACTTTAGTTTGGTTTTTGTTCTCCAGACGCCACTATCCAATTTTTATGAAGAATTTCTTGGTGATTCCACAAATCGAGTTAATTTTTTTCTATGGATAAGTTTTCGAGATATTAGCAATTTTCCGTTATTCAGCTTAAAACAGAAGGTGGTTCCCATTAATCGCGTATATCTTAGGAACGAATTTATTTATTTATTTATTTAGCAAACACACAACCATAAGTTATTTTACATTGTTTGAGCTTAAAAAATATCAATCATAATAATAATAATATAGGGTAAGTACATAGTTAATGTAAGAGGGGTTTGAGAGGGACTCAGTGGAATAGTAGGATGTAAGTTATGCAGGGTGATGAGATTGTGAAGGTATAAAAGAATAGTGGAGAAGCAAAATGGTAGAAAGAAGAATATGCGTACATATTAGCAATTAATTGGCCAAGTAATTTAGTAGTTCAGCCCTAAAGCGCGGTGTCCTCTTAATTATTTTAATTTTATGTGGCAGAGAGTTCCAAAGACGGACAGCAAGCACAAAGAACTGACGTTCAGTTACAAGACAGCTAAATTTCATACTAAGTAAGTTGCGGGCAGTGTTGCCAGGTCCTACCTGCCTGTTTCCTACCCAAAAATGTCATTTTCAAATGAATGTACAAAAAATTGTTATTATTAAACTTTTATTGTATATAAAGGTATATATCGAGCCCTAACCGCCAAAATAACGTAAGCGACATTTTTTTCAAAATTTTATTTTGGATGCAGAACTATTCCTAGAGAATCTAGATGCATTTCTGCATCAAAAGGAAAATTTTGAAAACAATGTCGCTTACATTATTTTGGCGGTTAGGGCTCGATATGTACGTAAGGTATATTAAAATGTCACTTCTGCAGAGCACATTTAAAATTCATTGTAAACTGGTTTGAGATCGTTAATATAAAAATTATTTTATACATACACTTGTGATCAGCTGATTAAGTGATCAACATTTTGATCGATTTTGGCTGTTTCTCTTTCGTTTATTTAATGTTTATTATTTTTCAATAAAAGCCAAGCTCATTAACAAACAAAATACAAATCCACGAGAATTGTGCAGTGCAAAATTATAAACAGTCTGCAAATTTTCAGCTGGATTTTCAACTTTTTATTCAGATTTTTTAGAATATTTTTGAGTATGCGGTTTGGTAGCCCATATCTTCAGATGCTTTCATTGTCCATGCCTCCGCGCCATACACCAGCACAGGCATGATGAGTGACTTATAGAGTGTGATCTTTGTACGTTTCATAAACTTTTTGTTCATATTTGTTAATTTTCAGTAAATGTATGACACATTTTTTCTTTCTAATTTCTTTTTTTCTGCTTTTTTTATATTTTACGGAAATTCCATAACTGAAACTCACTATTCAGGTTAACTGTTGCTGACATAGTCGATATATTGGAGAATGAAGAAGACATTATAAATGCTTCTGTTTACATTTGCCCTCCTGAAAATCACATGCTAAGTGATGGTGACAGTGACGAAGACGACGCCGAAGCAGGAAACTTTAATCATCTCTCTGGAAATCAGCTACGAGCTGAAGGGCAGTTGCAAATAGTTAGACAAGGTGGTGGTGGATTGAAGCATGCATTTTTTGGGCGTGAAAATCAGTCTGATTCGGACGACAGTGATGACAATGTTCCTTTATCTGAACTAAAAATTCGGAATCAAGCCCAAGTGAGAAAATCAAAGAAAAAACCTCTGCCAGATAGAGAAAGGGAGGACAAGGATCTTCCAACGTATGAAAGGCAAACTTGGACTGAACCTGACTTTCTCAACGACTCTCGGAGCCCTGTGGAGTGGTTTGAACTATTTTATGATGACGAGTTAGTAGACTTGATAGTACTTAACTCGAAAAAGTATGCCGTTTACGAGGGGAACGACCAGTTTGACGTAACGCGCGAAGAAATGCGTCTTGTAATTGCTATATTTTTGTTGAGTGGCTATTGTTCCTATGCAAGACAGCGAATGTTTTGGGACACAGGTGCTGATACATATCACCCTGGCGTTGCCAACTCTATGACAAGATTTCGGTTCGAGCAAATTTTGAAATATATGCACGTAAGCGACAATACATTATTAGATCAGGGAGATAAGTTTACAAAGGTTCGCCCATTGTGGGATAAACTTAACGCAAGTTGGATGAGATATTTTCCGCGCTTTACGAATGTAAGTATAGATGAATCCATGGTACCGTATTACGGCCACCATAGCACAAAACAACATATCCATGGAAAACCAATCCGATTTGGTTATAAGATTTGGTGCATGGCAACTCGCCTAGGGTATTTGATTCAAGCTGAACCTTATCAAGGAGCCTCCACCGGTAATACTAATCCCGAGCTAGGAGTTGGTGGGTCCGTTGTTACGAATTTGCTGTCTAAACTACCAAATGGGTTCAAAGTCCACGTCTACATCGATAATTTTTTCACGTCACTTCGTTTGCTAACAGCACTGAAGGAATCTGGACACCAGGGAACTGGCACTATTCGAGCAAATCGCGTCGAAAAAGCACCTTTGGAGTCACTTCAAAGCATAAAATCCAAACCAAGGGGTAGCTATCATCAGATTACTGATAAGAAATCAGGTATTACGCTAATTCGCTATAATGACAACAACGTAGTTACTTTGGCCTCCTCTGCCGAAGGAGTACTACCTCTGGGATCGGCTCAACGATGGTCAAGCAGTCAAAAGAAAAAGATAGCTATTCCACAACCATTATGTATCCAGCAGTACAATAGATATATGGGCGGTACTGACCGACTAGATCAGAATGTGGGATGTTATCGAATCAGTATCAATCGTAAAAAGTGGTACTGGCAGTTGATGATGTGGCCTTTGAACGTATCCGTGAACAATGCGTTTCAACTTTATAAACTGTCTCCAGATGGTCAAGAAAATCGTTCATTAGACTATCTTGCATTTATCAGAGTAATAACTACTACATATCTTGGTAAATATATTCATTATTCATGTTTCTATTTGCCATAATTACTTCTTTGCTTAGGAAAATACTCCCTTCCACGTACAATGGGTCGCCCCTTGAAGCCTCGTTGCAAAAGACGTAGAGTTCCAGACGGAGTTCGCCTTGATGGTCAAGGCCACATAATAATTTCAAATGCAACTCAAATAAGATGTGCAATGTGCCATAAAAACACAACTAAAAAGTGTCGAAAATGTGATGTTGGATGTCACACAAACTGTTTTGAGGCTTTCCATTCATAATTTTATTTATATTTATTTTAATTCAATCAATTAAAAAGTGGAATCTGAATTAAATTTATAATTTTCTTTAATAAAACTGAAATCTCATCTTATATTAACTGAACTACATAGTATATTTTTAGTGCTCCCTGGTGTGGCCAGCGCCCCATTTTTGGGGCGGCTATTTTCTCAAAAACTACGAGAGATATGAATAAAAGGCCTTAAGCGCTTGGTTACTGGTGTCTCATAGCTAACCGCAATTGCTTTCTTTCCTTCAAAATTTTTCTAGAAAAAAGTTGGGATTATATGGGTTAATATTTACCGTATTCGATTTTAATGTTACATGTAATACCATTTCCTACTCGTATCGTGATTTTATGCATATAGACTATGAGCAAGTCGGAGTAGCTGTTGAAGCCATACCCTGGAAATCAGTCTATAGTTTGGTATCTATTATAACGA